>NC_025994.2:44751845-44953564 GCF_000442705.2 Elaeis guineensis
ATGTTCAAATGTGATTTGAAATTGGATACCATATAGATAATGTTTGACAATATCTCTAAGACCTTGCAGCCCATGCCTTTTATTCTTTTTTCTTTGTGTGACAAAGGTGGTTTTGTGGTGTGGAAATCAGATGGGAAACCTATTTTACCATAGAAAAATAAGTTTTGTGGGCAACGCATATTTTATTTGACGTGGATTCGAAAGGAGGTGCGACAACTCTTGGAAGAGTCCAAAGATTGTTGGACTCTTTCATCCCAATATCCTTACACACCTAAATAAAAGGGGTTCATTTTTTGTTTTGTGCATGTAATAGAGAAGAGAGAGTGCTCTTCATGTTTTGGTGCTTTGGGGCATGGTTCTTGGCATGAGAAAAAGAGAGGAGAGTCCTCTCTCTTGGGTGTGTGCAAAACCTAAGTTTCTAGGGTTTTATTTTTATGGGTTTGGAAAGAGAGAAAAAATAAGAGAAAAATTATTTTTTTCTTTATCTTTTTTTTTATCTCTTTATCTCCTCTAGAAGTCCATCTTCAATCTCTAGAAAGATTTTAGAGATTTGAAGAAAGAATGCAGATCAGCCAAGAAGAAGGTCTTTGCACGAGCTAGCGCTCTCGAGAAGATCGATCAGATTGAAACTTTGAGTGGATTTATCATAGAGGTCGAATGCATGTGCTGCTATGAGCAATCAGCAAGGATCATCTTTACCATGTCTCTCAATAGCGATAATCATCGACCTACACTCAGGTATCAAGTTTTGAACTTAGATAGGTGTAGATTTGATCTACTACTTACATCCATGCATGTAGATTTTATCATGTGTATTTTTCAAATTTTATATGCAACATATTATATCATAGATCTTAAAGTAGGTTGATTTGATGATTAGATCATATTCATGTTAGATTAATTTAATTAATCTATTTACTTTTTGCTGTAATTTATTCGAATAAATTTTGAAATACATGCATGAAATTACCTACATTTCTAACATTAGAGTCATATCTATCTCGGAGTCTTGATAGCTTTCCAAATTTAGTGCACAGATTGATTTGAAGAAGTTATTTCCTTATATGGGAGACTCAATCATGAAGGAATTTCTTTTTATCTAGACTTTTTCAATTTAGAAGAGGTGGAATGTGTCGAAGGAAAACATAGCTCGACTGTGGATGAGCTATAATAGATCATCCTAGACTGAGGTGACCCGAGCATGGGTCGAGAATCATGAACTGCTACAATTCTGTGGGGTGTATTTGGCGGCCTTCATGTCTATTGCATACTCATGATCTATTAGGCATTCATCTCCCATAGCTTGGCCGACATCAAGGATGTTGCAGCCGATGTCGAGGTACAGATCCATAATAGATGCTCTCCACTCTCGAGATCGAGCTTATATAAGATCAGCCGAAAGAGAGTATTAGTCTGAGGTCGAGACTAACTTCATCGAACTATTTTTCTATTGACACGTGTCAAAGATCAGCTTCTTAAGGCAAACTATCTTTAAATTTGGATCGTTGAATCGTCGGATCCATAAGAGCTACATTTTGACCAATCACAGGCTGTCATTTGGCAGACATCGATGAGGGAGGTATTTTGATAGTAGATTGGAGCCATCCAGACCTCCTATAAATAGGGGTCGGTGTACCTTCATTTTTACTATTTCAACTGCTCAAGGAGGAGCTCTGTCATTTTACCTCTCAGCAATTTTGCTCGGGGACATCGAGATACCATCGACCCCATTGTCCCTCTAAAAGTAAGTAGGTAGTTCCATGCATGTAATTCAAAAAAAAATTTAATCTTAATACAGTGAAATGATCTAGATTAAACACTTTAACCAAGAATGCATTAGATCTAATCTGAAAAGTACCTAAGCATAGATCTTATGATACTACAAGCATGCATAATCATCAGCCTGCTGACGATTGTGCTCATCTTGTAAATTATATATGAATTTTTATTAATAAAAATTATTTGATATTTTTTATTACAAATATCCATCTTTGAGCTCTTATGTTGTAATGAAGTCCTTAGGACTATAGTTAATCAACAAAGGAGGATTTGTTGTTTAGTCCTTAAAAGTATTGTGACCAAATGATATGCTATAAATAGGATGACAGCAAATCAAGTATAGGTCGTTGTATGCTATATGAGTTGGTTATCTTGTTAATCAAGGAGTATAGAGATACTATTATGGCATGCAGATGAAATGTAAAAGTACATTCACATCGAACGTGATCATGTGCCGAGCACTCTGCTGTCAAGAGTAGCTCATGAAGGGTATGGGTATAAGTGTCCCTCACACCCTGAGACCACCACGGTGACTTGTAAGCAACTCACTGTACTTTAGTATCAGACTATCTGAATTTCTAACTCAGTGATAAAAAGATATTGGGTGCAGTCAAGTACATATCAAGAAGATGTGTGAGTCAAGATGGAACTGACCCCTCTGAATTAGTAGGAGATATGCATCGGTGTATTTCAATTTAGTGAAATCTTGGCTAGGATAATCCATAAGATGAATTTGAAAGATTGAAATACAATGAGGTCGACTTAATTATAGTTGACAGTTAAACCCTAGGTCATCTTGAGTATTAGAATCAAGAGATGAATTATATGGTAACCATATGCCAGTAGGTTCTAGAATGTTACTTTACAATACTTCGGCCTATCCGATCGTCAGGTCATCATTGCTAGATGGTTACATCGATTGGTATAAAAAGTTATTCTTATGCCCGACTTAGATTCAAACTTATGGAGTCACATGCATTAGAAGATTTGATCAGATATGATGGTTGAAGAGTCCAATTGGATTGTGACTCTGGTGAGGAGTCCCACTAGGACTAGGACTCTGGAGGAGAGTCCCACTGAGACTGAAACTCTACTATTAATGAAAAATAATTAGTAATTAGATTACTAATTGACTCAATTTGATTGAGTAAAGAGCTTTGGATCAAGTCTAATTGAATTAGATTCAGTTCGACTTAGATTGATTTTGATATGATCAATCCTGATTACAAGAAAATTTGATTTTGATTCGATCAGGATTTTGATTTGGCTAATTCCTAATTGGGTTAGGAATTTGATGAGATATCTAGATTTCTAATTAGATTAGGTTTATTTCTATCAGTGAGTTTAATCCAAATTTGATTTCAATTAGAATCAGATTAGAAATGAAGAGTCCTTATCAACATGGACTCTATCCTTATCTCCTTGCGCCACACTTGGACTCATGCCCACATCTCCACGCTAGATTGGATTTGGCTTGACCTTTTTGGTGTCAAAGTAGTAGACCTAATAAGGGTGGGTGGCAATGATTGATGAGTCATAATCTTATCTCCTACCTAATTCGAATGCAATCCGAAGAAGAGATAAGATGTAAACTAGAAAAGAGATTTTTTATACATAGAAGATTGTTGGCACCTTTATGATTTCTTTCCTATTTTTTTTGGAGAGTCCTCTAGCATGTGAGACTGTAGAATCCTTCTCTATGCCATAGTAATTTTTCTAAAATTTTTTGGGATGCCAAAAATGGTTTTAACATGGACTCTTGGTGCCCTTCTCTTGGTGAAACCCTAATTCCTAGTCTATAAAAGGGTGGCTTCTCTTCTTTGGCATGATGCTTCTCTTCTCCCTTACTGGTGATTTTATTTTTAGAGCCTCTCCTCCTCCTCCTCTCTTCCTTCTCTAGATCTTCTCTTACTTTAGAGTGTCCAAGTTTCTTGAAGAAGAAAAAATAGATCAGTTGTTGAAGTTGCTTGCAGACTAGCATCTCCAAGCCCCTGATCTGTGCTAGTCTTCACGTGGATTTTCTGTAGAGGTTAGATGACTTCGTATGGCTGTGAGTGATCTGAGGAACATCCTCTCCAAGCATTGGATCAGAGAAGATCAAGATCCAATTGGTTTGATAACAATCCTTAACTTATCTTGATCATACTAATAGATCTAATAATTAGATCTAAGATTTCAGCATTGATGAGATCGATGTGATTTTGTTTTCAGATCTAAAGTACATGCTTTTCATATCATAAAATTATCACATGGTAGTCTAGATTAGATCTTATCCATGTGATTAGGATTAAATTATTTAATTTTTTTTTCATTATATAAAATTTTTAAATCTCATGCATAGCACTACCCTGTATTTCCTTCAATTGATGTCAGAGCATGGTTGTTTTGATATGAATTATTATGATTTTAGATCTAATTTTTATGTTAGATCTGATTTTTTATAATTTAGATTAGATTTAAATAAATTTAATTTCAGATCTGATTACTATCTATTTATATTAGATATTCTGAGTAGCAAAGTACTCGGATTGGGTAATCACCACATCATCCGACTATAGGAGCAAGTAGGGTTACATGACCCTCTCTTCTCATTCAATGGAGTGCTCTTATGGTGTGTAGGGGTGCCACTCTGAGGTCCAAGAAGAAAAAAGTGAAAGAAAAAATTTACTTTCTTGCAAAATCCTAGATCTTGAAATCCTAGGTGTTGTTGTATGTGATGCAAATTGTAAAGAAATTTGTTACATCTAATCTTGATTAATCAAAATTACTTTGATTTAAAATCATAAAAAAATTTAGAGTTGATCTAAAAGAATTTTATGATTTAATGTAAAAAGTTTACATAAAAATTATTTTGAAACCTAACCATGTTGATACAAAAACTTAATTAAGAATTAAGTATGAAATTGATTAGATCTAAAATTATGATTGAGATCTAATGATATTACATAAAACATGGAGCATGGGTTAGCTCAAATCAGATCCTTCCTTTAATTGGGTTAAACTTAAGGTTAGAATCAAAGAATTAAGCAACTTTGTAGAGAAATTGATTAAGTCTAATCAAGTATTGAATTAGATTAATTAGAGTTTCTCTAATACAATAGTTGTAGATGATCAAGTCCATGTCTTTGATTAGACCAAATGAACCTTGATTGTGGCTCAGTGGTTGAACCCGAATCAGTAGGTTGGTTAAATCGAAACTAATTGGTGTCTAAGGTAAGTTTGACATTTCAACCGGTGGTTTTTAATTGGGAGCAGTTTACCTGACTATTTCGATGGTGTCTAACACAAGTTTAGTAGGCCTCCCATCGATCTCACTTACCTGCCAATTTGGTAAATTAGATTTTGATTAGATCGCTAAGTGATTTGAGTTAGCCCATGCTATTAGATTGATCAATGTGACTGGTCTAGGTGCATTTCAATTAGTTTGACCCAACCCGATTCAGTGACTTGGTGAAGTCAGTGGAAGGATTGTGGTCTACTGATTGATCTCTTCTTCTCTCTTCTCAAAATTAATTAAATCTTCTAAATTATTAGGTCTCTAAAATGAACTGGTTATGGTGATGATTAGATCATAGCTCCCATTAAGATGAATGATAATGGATCCATTATTTCTAATTGATATTGTAGGCGCTATCCGTCTGGTGTTCTCTCTGAACGATGGAATTATCATTTATCATATGATGACTCTGTCAAACTATCTGATGGTGGTTGGATTGATCGAGCCATCCTTGGGCCTAATCATTCATTAGGTAAAATCACTGAGTAGGTTCATGTTAATGGTCAAATCGAAACATTCAGTGGAGGCCCATCGCCTACTGAAATAAAATTTGAAGCTAAATTAATTATTAAAATTATTTAAGAAATAATTTGTTGAGAACTTACCCATAGGTGCATATGGGTTGACTGAGCCATCCTCGAACCTATATGTAGTCTGTGTGGATTTTAGTACCGCTAAGAAATTAAGGTAATTCCTCGAATTGGAGGTAGGAGCTACTAATTTGTATAAAATAGTGGGAGGACCTTTAGACTAATTAGATTCTGTATTTTTCTTGTGTGCGCAATTATGGTCTCAAACTTGTCACTCCGATCACTGTTGGACAATGAGAAGCTAACTGGACTGAATTTCAATAACTGATATCGAAAGCTCAAGATAGTCTTGGAGCACGAGCGTATCCTATATATGATTATGCATCCAGCACCTGAGGAGCCTGCTTCCAATGCCCGAGGCAGGGTTTGAGATATTTATTTGAAGTGGCTCAATGATAGCACCATAGTTCATTGCATTATGCAGGTCTCTATGAATGACGAATTCAGTCAAAAATTCAAAGAGGCTCAGCTAGAGAAAATGCTCCAAGTGTTGAAAGAATCCTTTGGCACTCCCGATGATGTTGACCGACATAAAACTAATGTACCATTTTCAACATTCAGATGAGGGAGGGTACATCTTGTTGGGAATAGTGTCCCAAAGCCAATCGTCAGCCTGTTGACGGTTGTGCTCATTTTTGTATATGTACATGAATTATGAATTAATAAAAAATATTTTGATATTTTTTATCATAAAATATTTCATCTTCTAATGAACTCCTATGTTATGGTGAAGTCCTTAGGACTATTTAGACTCGACAAAGGAGGATTTATCGTTTAGTCCTTAAATCTGATCGCGACCAAATGATAGGTTGTTACCAAGGATGACAAGTTTATCAAGCATAGGTCGTTGTGTGCCATATAGGTTGGTTGTCATCTTAACCAATGAGTGTGGAGACACTGGTATGGCATACAGGTGAGATGTAAGGGTACATCTGCACTGAACTTGACCGACTCCAAAGCTATTTCTGCTGTCAAGATTTGCTCCGATGGAATATGGGTATAAATATCCCTCCGACTTGAGACCGTCATGATGACTTACAAGAAACTCACTGCACTTAGGCACTGGACTACCTGAATTTCTAATTCAGTGACGGAAGGCTGCTTGGTGTAGTCAAGTACTTGACTTATCGGTGCGTGTGTCAAGATGGGATTGACCACTGCAGTTTAGGAGCTGTGTACAGTCATGTTTCAATTTAGCAAAATCTTGGCCAGGGTAGTCTTTGTAAGGAGTCACAAGACTATTTGAGTTGAGCACGATTCAGATGATCTAATCAGGATTGACAGTTTAACCCTGAGTCGTCCTAAACACAAAGGTCAAAAGGATGAATTATACAGTAACCATATTCACGTAGATTCTGAGTGTTGCGATTGCGACTATTTGACCTATCCGATCATCGGGTACCATTGCTAGATGGTCACTTTGATTAGTACAGGAATTGATTCCTGTGCTATCGGCTTAGGTTCGAACCTGTGGGGTCACACACATTAGAGGTTTCTATCTGATCTGATGGCTGATGAAGAGTCCTAATGCTCATGGACTATGAGTCCTACGTGTTTGGGACTCTATGATCGAGAATCAGGATTCTCTGATCATGAGTCCCACACATTTTGGGTACCGGGGTCAAGAGTCCCACTGGTTTGGGACTCTTCGATCAGGATTACATATCGATGAATTCTGATGCCCGATTATCCATCAGATTTGGACTCAATATTTATAAGAGATTTAATTAGTGTTTTGATTGCTAATTAACTCAATTTGATTGAGAAATTATTTTTAGATCAAGTCCAATTGAATTGGATTCAGTTGGGTTTGACCCGATTAGGTTAAGAGTTGACCTAATCGTCGAGATGGTTTGGTCCCTGATTTGATCAGGGGTTGGACTTAATCATTTCTTGATTTGATTAGGATTTTATTGAGCCTAATTAAGTCTAATTAAGTTGGATTTAAATTAGTCTAATTGGGCCTAACTTATTTGGTTCAATTAGGTTGGTTTAAATAATGAAACCACCTTGACCCATTCTCCCTGTGCCACCTCACTTCCACTGTGCCCATTTGAATTCACGAGAAGGAAGTTCTCATGAATTTTTCCTCATGCAAAGCTCTCCTCATGCCCTACTTTAATAAGCCAAATGAGTGGATAAGGATGATTGGTTGGCCATTCAAATTTAAAACAAAGTTTGAATTTGAATGAGCAACCAATCTTAGCAACTTGACCTTATCCTCTTTTAGCACCCCATTTATTACACAAGAAAATATTTCTCATGAAATCACTCATGCACAAATTAAGCCACGCCCTCTTCTTCTCATGCCCTTAGTGGATAGGAATAAATTAGTTTCCATTTGAATTCAAAATTTGATTTGAATTCAAATGTGCAATTACTCATCTTTATCCTCTCACGTGGATAAGACCTTGGTTGTTATTTTAAAAGGAGGAGAAGAGTGGGGCATGTGCAAGAAAAATTTTGGAGAGAAAATCTGGGCGTGAGGAATCCTTGTGTGCAAGGTGAAGGTCTATATCCTTCCGAGAGAAAAAGAAAGAAAAGAAAGAAAAAGTATGCGCAGGGTTTCAGTGAGTTCTTCAGGGTTTCAGCCTGGAGTTCGGGAAGTGAGAAGGTGAGCTACGAGTGTCGTGAGCCCACCAAATTTTAGAAAGATCTTCAACATCCTCTCAAGCATGTTTGCTGATGATCCAGAGTATCTGAAGAATCGACAGACATCGATCGAAGGAGTTCGATCAGCATCGGTCGTCGAAAGGGCTCTACAACGAGCTAGCACTCGTGAGGAGTCGATCAGATCAGGAGCTTCATGTGGATGATCCACAGAGGCCAGACACACTGTGTGACTGTATCACGATGATCAGACTCTCCCGACGGTGATCAGATTACGACGATCTACTACCCGCATAAAGGTATTGTGTTCTGAACACATTACAGTAAAGTATTTACTGTTCAAATTTAAATTTCAAATTTAAATACATGCATGCTATATATCATATTTAGATCTTAGTGTAAGATAAATTCTTATTAATTAATTAGATTAATTAATAATTTCCACTATAAAATAGTGATTTTGAAAAAAATTTAAAATTATCATTTTACCCCTGCACTGAATTTTTCCACAAATGGTATCAGAGTGGGTTCTTAGATATGATATATATATTTGTATGCGTAGATTAAGTTGTAATCTAAAAGTTTAAATTTAAAATTTGAATTTTGAAAGTTGTTCGAAATTCAAAATTCAAAATTTTAAAATTCAAAATTTAAAATTTAAATTTTGAAATTTTAAATTCAAAATTCAAAAATTTGAAATTCAAAATTTGAATTTTAAAATTTGAAATTTTGTTGAAATTTTAAATTTGAAATTCAAAATTTGAAATTCAAAAATTTAAAATTTGAAATTTGAAATTTGTTTGAAATTTGAAATTCAAAATTTAAAATTTAAAATTTAAATTTTAAAATTGGTATATTTAGATATACTTGATCCAAGTAGCAAGTAATCAAATTGGGTTGGTTGCCTTGGCCGTCCGATCATAGGAGAAAAGTAGGGTTTAAAGGCCCTCTCTTCCCATTCGATGGGATCTCCTATGGTGGTAGGGGTGCCGATGCGATTATATCCCATGCAGATGAAGTAGTGAAAGGAATATTCATGATTTATTTTGATTGAGTTATTTTTTGTTATGTAATTAGCAATAGGATTGCTATTTATGAAATGTGCTGATATATTTATGAAATGAGTCAACATATTTGGTGAACAGAAAATAAAACCTTTCAAATTTGAAAATTATTTTCAAAATGCCAAACCCTGACCCATCAGCCCAAATACTTAACTAAAAGAATTAAGTATTGTCTAGTAGGTCTAGAATTATGAATTAAGACCTAAGACAATTGCATAAACTTGTGGGTCAATGGGTTAGATGGATTAGGTCCATAATTGGGTTAGACCTAAGGTTAGCTTAAAGAAATGGACTAAATTAGAGTAATTGGTCAAATCTAATCAAAAGTTGAATTAGATTAGGTCAAGGATACTCTAGACTCAACTCCAATAGTTGTAGTTGAATGGGTCCATGTCTTTTACTAGACCAAGATGGACTTAATTCATGGCTACGCGGTGGAACCCTATTTACTAAGTTGATCAAATTAAAACTAATGAACCGGTTGGTGTCTAAGGTAAGTTTGGCAGTTTGACCAGTGGTTTTTAAGCGGGAGCTACTCGCAGTGATTTGATCTCTAACGAGTTAATAGCTTATCCCCACCACTGATCTCACTTACCTGGCCAACATGGTGAATTAGGTTTTGATTAGATCACTTGGTGATTAGGGCTCACCCATGTCATTAGGTAAATCAGTTTGACTGATTTAGGTGCTCCTAATGCTGGCTTAAGTAAATCCTTTTTAATCTGACTTGGTGAAGTCAGTGGGAGGATTGAAATTGGCTGGATATTTTCTTCTCATCTATTCTTTAATAAAATTCTCAAAAAAATTATTAGGTCCTAAAAATGATTAAGTTGTATTGATAACTAAGTCATAGCCTCCCATTAAGTGAGTGATAATGAGTCCATTAGTTTAATAATCATTGGAGGCCCAAAGGCCTGGTGATTATTGACTAATGGAATTATCATTCATAGTATGATAATTTGGTTTGAGTCTTTCTGATGGTGGTTAGGTTGGCCGATCAAAGTCGGGCTTGATCATTTATTGGTCTGATTCATCAAATCAAATCATGTTAATGGTTGGACCTAACCATATTTTTCAGTGGAGGCCAAAGCCTACTGATTAGGTTCTGGGGCAAAATTAATTAATAGAAGTTGTTTAGAAAAACAACTGGTTATGAACCTTCCCATAGATGCACATGGGTTGACCAACCAAAGTTGGGCTCGTGTGTAGTCTGTGTGGATTCTAGTACCCACTAAGGAATTAAAGTAATTTCTCGAATTGGAGGTTGAGGCTACCAATTCGTAAAAATACTGGGAGAAACTTTAGACTAAAGTCCAAGTCTTTAGTATTAATAATTTATGTACTAATATAGATCTGGTTTTCATTTATGCAGCTATGGCCACTACCCTATCATTTCGGTCATTATTAGATAATGACAAGCTCATGGTACCTAATTTTGATAGCTGGTATCGAAAATTAAAAATCATCCTTGAGCATGAGCAGATCCTTTATGTAGTAACGGATCCGGCACCTGAGGAGCCAGCCCTGAACGCTAGAGGGACGGTCCGAGACACTTACCAGAAGTGGCTCAAGGACCGCACCAACGTCCGGTGCATAATGCTGGCAGTAATGAATGATGAGTTCAGTCGCAGGTTCGAGAATGCCCAGCCACAGGAGATGCTTCAAATATTGAGCAACTCTTTTGGCATGCCTGACGATGTTGAAAGGCACAAAACTAGTTGTGCCATTTTCAATGCTCGAATGAGGGATGGAGCCTCAGTCACTGATCATGTACTGTACATGATCGAAATGATTGAGCGCCTAAGTAAACTGGGCTTTCCCCTGCACGAGCAGCTTGGTAAGGATGCGATCCTTAATTCTCTGCCCAAGTCCTACCTTCCCTTCCTTACTCATTTTTAAATAACAAAACCTGCAGTGAACTACCACAGCTTGTTGGGGTTGCTGCAGAACTTTGAGAAGGACCACCAGCTTTATAAGGAGTTGGTAAATATTATGGGAGGGTCTTCTTCTAGTCATCGATCTTTTAAGAAAGGGAAGAACAACAAGAAGAAGAAGAATAAGAAGGTGCAGCTACATGCTGGGATGTCTGCACATGGTCAGATCAAGAAGCGCAAGCCTGACCAGAGCCAGGTGGAGTGCTTCTTTTGCAAGAAGTAGGGGCACTAGAAGAGGAACTATCCTCTATACATTGCCTCACTGGACCCGAACAGGCCAAAGAAGAAGCAAGGTACTTATATGATAACACCTTGCAACTTTTTTATTTGTGATACTACTGCCTGGGTATTGGATACCGGAAGCCCTTATCATATTTGCAATTCGATGCAGGGTCTATAGGTCAATAGGAGATTTGATGAAGGTGAGAGGTTCCTGAACGTTGGAGATGGAAGCAAAGTTCCAGTTCTAGCATTAGGAATCATGAACCTTATAATCAATTCTCGAAATATAATTCTGAGTGAATGTCACTATTGTCCAAGCTTTTTATTAAATATTATTTCGTAAGCCTTTTGGCCATGAACGGTTATCAATTTTTAATAAAAAGAAACATTTGCAATATCATTTTGAATGGTGTTACAATATTTATTGGACAACTTTATAATGGAATTTACTTTCTATCACAACCTGTTAATGTGGTTCAAACCTCCGGTAAACATCCTAGAATAGATAATGTGTCAGAAGTCTACCTTTGGCACTATAGGCTAGGTCATATCAATAAGAACAGGATAAACATATTGACTCAAGAAGAAATTCTTGAAGTAGGTGATTATAAATCACTTCCAACCTGTGAGTCTTGTCTTCTTGATAAAATGACCAAGTCATCTTTTACTGAAAAAGGTGAGCGAGCCAGTGAACTCTTGGGTCTGGTACATTCTGATGTATGTGGACCCGTGAGCTCAAATGCAAGAGGTAGATATTTTTACTTCATAACCTTCACAGACGACCTATCGAGGTATGGGTATGTCTATTTAATGAAGTATAAGTCGGAGTCGTTTGAAATGTTCAAACTATTCCAAAATGAGGTAGAAAAATAAATTGGAAAGTGTATTAAAACTCTTCGATCTGATCGAGGAGGTGAATACCTTTCCAATGAGTTTCTGACATATCTTAGGGAGAATGAGATTCTCTCTCAATGGACTCCTCCTGGAACACCACAGCATAATGGTGTATCAGAAAGGAGGAATCGGATCTTGTTGGACATGGTTCGATCCATGATGGGGTTTGCTGGTCTGTCGATCTCCTTCTGGGGATATGCACTCGAATCGGCTTGTTACCTTCTAAATAGAGTTTCGAGTAAGTCTATAACCAAAACACCATATGAGATATGGATAGGACGTAAGCCAGTATTCTCGCACCTTAGGGTTTGGGGGTGTCCGGCTTATGTTAAACGTTTAATTACGGACAAGCTAGGACCTAGGTCTGACAAGTGTAATTTTATAGGATACCCAAAAGAGACCAAAGGGTATTATTTCTACCTGGCTGATGAGCAAAAGGTGTTTGTCAGCCTTAAGGCAATCTTTTTGAAAAAAGAGTTCCTTGGTGAAGGGACTGTTGCCTCTAAGATCGAACTTGATGAAGTTCGACAGGTGGAAAAACTGACACAAGTTGCTGAACCTGAATCAAATTTGATTAGATCATATCCGGAGCCCAGTCTTCAAGCACCCATAAGGCGATCTGGTGGAGTACCACATCAACCAGACAGATACTATAGTTTCTTGATCTGGGATGATGATCCTATCGAATTTGATAAAAATGATGAGGATCCGATCACCTACATGGATGCAATGCAGAGATCCGACTCTGAGAAATGGCTAGAGGCCATGAAATCCGAAATGGAGTCCATGAAGGTCAACGATGTGTGGACATTGGTTGACCCACCCGAAGGAGTAAAATCCATAGGGTGTAAGTGGGTCTTCAAGAGGAAAAGGGGCGCAGACGGAAAGGTGGAAACCTATAAAGCCCATCTGGTTGCCAAGGGATATCGTCAACGTTATGGTATAGACTATGACGAGATGTTTTCTCCTATGGTAATGCTCAAATTCATTCAGATTATGCTTGCGATAGCTACCATCTGGACTATGAAATCTGGTAGATGGATGTGAAGACAGCTTTCCTAAATGGAGAGCTGGATGAAGAGGTGTATATGATACAACCTGAAGGATTCACATCCACTAATGAGTCTAAGGTGTGCAGACTACAGAGGTCTATTTATGGACTTAAGCAGGCATCCCGAAGTTGGAACATACGTTTTGATAGGACGATCAAGACATATGGCTTCGTTAAGAACGGAGAAGAGCCCTGCATTTATAAGTGGGCTAATAGTCCAGTAGTGGTATTTCTTGTATTGTATGTGGATGATATTCTCTTAATCAGGAATGATGTCCCTGCATTACAAGGAATAAAGATTTGGCTGTCGTCACAGTTCTCCATGAAGGATTTGGGAGAAGCTTCCTACATCCTAGGGATGAGGATCTATAGGGATAGATCTAAAAGGTTGCTTGGTTTATCCCAGTCTACGTACATAGAAACTATGCTGAAAAGGTTCAGCATGGAGAATTTCAAGAAAGGCTATCTACCGATAGGCCATGGAATTTCTCTCTCAAAGAGGGATTATCCGACAACACCTTAAGAGAGAGAGCGTATAGGTAGGATTTCATATGCTTCGGCAGTGGGATCTATCATGTACGCCATGATATGTATACGACCAGATGTGGCATACTCACTAGGGGTAGTGAGTAGATACCAATCTGATCCAAGAGAGAATCACTGGAAGGTTGTTAAAACCATCCTGAAGTATTTAAGAAATACTAAGGACCAGTGGCTTGTTTATGGTGAATCGGACTTGAGACTTATAGGGTTTACAGACTCTAGTTTCCAGTCTGATCACGATGACAGCAAAAGTGTGTCAGGATTTATTTTTACTTTTAATGGTGGGGCTATCTGCTGGAAGAGTTCCAAGCAACACACAATGGCTGATTCAGTTTGCGAGGCAGAGTATGTCGCTGCATCAGATGCTGCCAAAGAAGCGGTGTGGCTGAGAAAATTCATCATCGAGCTCGAAGTAGCACCCTCCCTTGTTGGTCCAGTTTTGCTCTACTGTGACAGCTCTAGATCCATTGCTCAGGCGAAGGAACCCAAGGCACACCAGCGGATGAAGCATATTCTGCACCGCTACCATCTCATCCAGAAAATTATGGATCGAGGTGACGTCGACCTTCAGAAGATCAACGAAAAGAAGAACCTGACCGACCCATTTACTAAAGCCATTGCGGTGAAAGAGTTCGACGACTACAAGTCGAAGATGGGTATTAGATACTGCACCGATTGACTTTAGGCCAAGTGGGAGATTATTGAGAATAGTGTCTCAAAGTCAATCGTCAGTCCATTGACGGTTGTGCTCATTTTTGTATATGTACATGAATTATGAATTAATAAAAATTATTTTGATATTTTTCATCACAAAATGTTTCATCTTCTAATGAACTCCTATGTTGTGGTGAAGTCCTTAGGACTATTTAGACTCGACAAAGGAGGATTTGTCGTTTAGTCCTTAAATCTGTTCGCGATCAAATGATACGTTGTTACCAAGGACGATAATGTTTATCAAGCATAGGTCATTGTGTGCCATATAGGTTGGTTGTCATCTTAACCAATGAGTGTGGAGACACTGGTATGGCATACAGGTGAGATGTAAGGGTACATCTGCACTGAACGTGACCGATTTCGGAGCTATTTCTGCTGTCAAGATTTACTTCGATGGAATATGGGTATAAATATCCCTCCAACCTGAGACCGTCATGGTGACTTGCAAGTAACTCACTGCACTTAGGCACTGGACTACCTAAATTTTTAATTCAGTGATGGAAGGCTGCTGGGTGTAGTCAAGTACTTGACTTGTCGGTGCGTGTGTCAAGATGGGATTGACCACTCCAGTTTAAGAGCTGTGTATAGTCGTGTTTCAATTTAGTAAATCTTTGGCCAGGGTAGTCTTTGTGAGGAGTCACAAGACTGTTTGAGTTGAGCACGATTCAGATGATCTAATCAGGGTTGACAGTTTAACCCTGAGTCATCCTAAACACAGAGGTCAAAAGGATGAATTATACAGTAACCATATTCACATAGGTTTTGAGTATTGTGATTGTGACTATTCGACCTATCTGATCATCGGATACCATTGCTAGATGGTCACTTCGATTAGTACAGGAATTGTTTCCTGTGCTACCGGCTTAGGTTCGAACCTGCGGGGTCACACACATTAGAGGTTTCTATCTGATCTGATGGCTGATGAAGAGTCCTAATACTCGTGGACTATGAGTCCTACATGTTTGGGACTCTGTGATCGAGAATCAGGATTATCTGATCACGAGTCCCACACATTTTGGATACCGGGGTCAAGAGTCCCACTAGTTTGGGACTCTTCGATCAGGGTTACATATCGATGAATTCTGATGCCCGATTATCCATTGGATTTGGACTCAATATTTATGAGATGTTTAATTAGTGATTTGATCACTAATTAACTCAATTTGATTGAGTAATTATTTTTAGATCAAGTCCAATTAAATTAGATTCAGTTGGGTTTGACCCGATTAGGTTAAGAGTTGACCTAATCGTCGAGATGGTTTGGTCCCTGATTTGATCAGGGGTTGGGCTTAATCAATTTCTAATTTGATTAGGATTTTATTAATTCTAATTAAACCTAATTAAGTTGGGTTTAAATTAGTCTAATTGGGCCTAATTTATTTGGTTCAATTAGGTTGGTTTAAATAATGAAACCACCTTGACCCATTCTCCCTGCGCCACCTCACTTCCACTGCGCCCATTTGAATTCACGAGAAGGAAGTTCTCATGAATTTTTCCTCATGCAAAGCCCTCCTCATGCCCTACTTTAATACACCAAATGAGTGGATAAGGATGATTGGTTGGCCATTCAAATTCAAAACAAAGTTTAAATTTGAATGAGCAACCAATCTTAGCGCCTTGACCTTATCCTCTTTTGGTGCCTCATTTATTACACGAGAAAATGTTTCTCATGAAATCACTCATGCACAAATTAAGCCACACCCTCCTCTTCTCATGCCCTTAGTGGATAGGGATCAATTAGTTTCCATTTGAATTCAAAATTTAATTTGAATTCAAATGTGCAATTACTCATCTTTATCCTCTCACGTGGATAAGACCTTGGTTGTTATTTTAAAAGGAGGAGAAGAGTGGGATGTGTGCAAGAAAAATTTTTGAGAGAAAATTTGGGTGTGAGGAATCTTTGTGTGCAAGGTGAAGGTCTATATCCTTCCGAGAGAAAAAGAAAAAAAAAAAGAAAAAGTATGCGCAGGGTTTCAGTGAGTTCTTCAAGGTTTCAGCCTGGAGTTCGGGAAGTGAGAAGGTGAGCTACGAGTGTCGTGAGCCCATCAAATTTTAGAGAGATCTTCAACATCCTCTCAAGCATGTCTGTTGATGATCTGGAGTATCTAAAGAATCAGCAGACATCGATCGAAGGAGTTCGATCAGCATCAGCCATCGAAAGGGCTCTACAACAAGCTAGCACTCGTGAGGAGTCGATCAGATCGAGAGCTTCATGTAGACGATCCGTAGAGATTAGATATGCTGTGTGACTGTATCACGATGATCAGACTCTCCCGACGGTGATCAGATTACGGCGATCTACTACTCACATAAAGGTATTGTATTCTGAACACATTACAGTAAAGTGTTTACTGTTCAAATTCGAATTTCAAATTTAAATGCATGCATGCTATATATCATATTTAGATCCTAGTGTAGGATAAATTCTTATTAATTAATTAGATTAATTAATAATTTCTATTGTAAAATAGTGATTTTGAAAAAGTTTTAAAATTATCATTTTATCCCTGCACTGAATTTTCCCACACATCTGTCACTGATCATGTATTGTACATGATCGAACAGATTGAAAAACTGAGTAAGCTCAGCTTTCCTTTGCATGAACAACTGGAAAAGGATGCAATCCTGAATTCTTTGCTCAAGTCTTACCTACTGTTTCTTAGTCATTTTAGAATGACGAAGCCTGTAGTCAACTACCATGGTCTATTGGGGTTGTTATAGACTTTTGAGAAGGATCACCAGCTCTACAAGGAGACAGTGAATTTAGTGGGAGGATCTTCTTCGAGTAGTCATCATCCTTTTAAGAAAGAGAAAAAGAAGAAGAATAAAAAGGTGCCTGGTGCTGGGAGTCAGTCCCAAAAACTCAAGTTCAAGACAGATCAAAGTCAGACAGAATGCTTCTTTTGTAATAAGCAGGGTCACTGGAAGAGGAACTATCCTCAGTATATCACTTTTCTTGACCCAAACAGGCCAAAGAAGAAGAAGCAATCAGTTGCTGGACAAAGTACTTATGTGATAACTCCTTATAACTTCTCTCTTTTTGATACAATGATTTAGGTATTAGATACTGATAGCCCTATTCATATTTGCAATTCGTTGCAGGATCTTCAGATCAGTAGAAAATTTAGAGATAGCGAGAGATTCTTGAACATTGAAAATGGAAGATCAGTTCCAGTTCTAGCTTTAGGAGTCATCAAGCTTGTATTCGTGTCTCATTACATTGTTCTCAATGAGTGTCATTACTGTCCTAGTTTTTTTTTTAATGTTATTTCTGTAGGCCTTTTAGCTAAATTTAATTATAAAATATTAATAAAAAAAACTTTTATGATATCATTTTGAATGATGTTACAATTTTGCATGGACAGTTGAACAATGGTATCTATGTTGTATCTAGACCTAATGTAATGTACATTTCTAATAAATGCCCTAGAATAGATGATGCCTCGGATGCCTACCTTTAGCATTGTAGGCTAGGTCATATCAACAAGAACAGGATGAACAGGTTAGCTCAAGAATGATTTCTTGATAAAAATGATTATGAATCGTTACCTACCTGTAAATCTTGTTTGCTTGAAAAGATGACCAAGTCATCTTTTACTGAAAAAGGTGAATGAGCCAGTGATGTGCTGGGTCTGATATATAATGATGTATGTGGACCCATGAGCACATGTGCTAGAGGAGGGTATAGCTATTTCATTATGTTCACAGACGATCTATCTAGGTATGGGTATGTCTACTTGATAAAACATAAGTCCAAATTATTTGAAATGTTCAAATGATTTCGTAATGAAGTAAAAAAATAAATTGAAAAGAGTATTAAAATTTTTTGATCTGATCGAGGGGGTGAATACCTCTCCAGTAAATTTTTGATATATTTTGGAGAGAATGGGATTCTCTCAAAATGGATCCCTCCAGAGATACCACAATATAATAGCATCTCAGAAAGGAAGAATCGAATCTTATTGGACATGATTTGGTCCATGATGGGGTTTGCAACTCTGTCGATCTTCTTTTGAGGATATATACTTGAAATAGCCTGTCTTATGCTCAATAATATTTCGAGCAAGTCAGTTAGTAAGACACTATATGAGATATGGTTAGTGTTGGATGTATGCCCTAGAAGCCAATCCTGGCCGATGCATATCATATTTTTAAGATATAATTTTGTACTTATTGGGCATTTATGTTATCATTCATATTTTATATGTCCATGAATCATTCAAGAGATTAACAAGATAATGACACATATTCTCAAAGAGTTGAGAATTTGAGACATGTATTATTGATGGTTAATTTTTAAATTATTTCTGAACATAGAATCATCACAAGGATGGTGATTGATCCGGACAAACCAGTACATGGATCACTACCTTTGGGCAGATGAGTCTTGAGTCTATGGTATAGTGACACTGGAGTGAAAGTGCAAGTGGTTGTTAGAGAACAACTAGCACTAAGCGTGATCAACACAGAAAGTCACATGGATGTCTGCTCACTCATTAGTGACTTTCTCAATGCTGCAGTTGTATGACTGATCTTTTAACTTGAGATAGTACTACTACTCATAGTGAGACTGCTGGAGTTTGATTGACATATAAACATTGATCTCAATGAGTTATTGTAGTAGATATTGACGACAGTTGGTTCACTATAGGAGTAGGGTATGCATTAAGATGGGATCTATCGATCCTAGCAGAAGAGAGTAGTCCTATAGAATTTAAGAAGCTGAGTGTTTAAGTCTATAGCCATAGCAATGTGATTGATGAAAAAAGTTTTCTTAAGAATCACGTATGGACTCGAGCTGATTGAATCTATCATATGATCAACGATGAGGTTTGACGATTTATCCATGACCTGCCATCTGGTCGGAACTCACAATAAAGAGACTGTATCATACGTTAACTGCACCTAGAGATTCATCGCTTATTATTCTGCTAGGTTGCCACTACATACTACTAGGTATCACTGGTGGATTGTGAGATCCACAAGCATCATCTTGATGATCAATGACCCTTGATGGGCAGAGTTAGAATGATTCCAATCCATTAAAAAAAGTTTCAATGATATTGTGATAAAGATCATAATATATCTCACTACCAGACAGAATAGAATCTATGAGATCACACACAAAGAAGCTTTTAACTGATCAGATGATTGAATTATGATTATGAATCATGACAGGATTTGATTATCAGTTTGATTGATGATTAATCCAATACAAAAGTTGTAATTAAATAACTCACTAAATAGTTAGTGAGTTATGAGAGGATTAATTAGCAATTAGATTGCTAGTTGGCTCAATTTGATTGAGCAATGAGACTTGTATCAAGTCTAATTAAATTAGATTTAATTGACTTGATATGAATTTGATTTGATCAAACCTAATTAGGTTATGAGATAACCAAATTGCATAGAAGAATAATTCTTTGTTGAATTAGGATTTGGGATTGACTTAATTTCTAATTAGACTAGGATCTAAACAAGTATATTTAAATTTTTATTTGGACTAAGAATTCTCATCATCATGGGTATACCAAATTCTAATTGGATTAAGATTAAATTGAGTTTGACTCAAGCACTAAGAGAGAGTCCAAAAGGACTAGGACTCCTCTCTAATTAGATGACATCTAATCTAAATAGTTTGGGCTCCAAATCAGATTTGATTTTCAATCTATTTGGGTCTAATCAATTTTTAATATGATTAAAATTAGTTAAAGTTTATATTGATTTAAATCAGCCACCTTAAGAAGAGTCCTATATGGATTAAATTCTCCCACCATATGCCTTAAACCAAGTCCCACAACCAACCAGATTTTGGATACCAAAAAACCCATCGCCTCTTCCTCTTTTGTGTGAACTTTGTTGCCCAGCTATGCAACCCAAGAGGGGGGGTGAATTGGGTTTCTAAAAATTTTAAGCCCAACTGATTACTTATGAAGAACAAAACAAAGACTTTAATTCAATATTAATTACCTAAAGCAGGAATGCAAGAATATAATAAAGAAATAAAGTGAAGCGATAAAGCACACCACAAACACAAGGATTTATAGTGGTTCGGTGCTAACCTTGCACCTACATCCACTCCCCAAGATCCTACTTGGGAATTTCAATCCACTATACTTTGTATTCAACCCGAATACAAAACGTCGAAAACTCTGACACTAGCTATCCCAAGCTAGATCACTTATTTCTCGGGTACAAGTAAACCCAAAATACTCCGATTTTAGGTTCGGATCAACCTTTCCTTGTTTTGGAAATCCTCCAAAAACAAGAATAAAAACTCACAAAGAGTTAGAAAAATTTTGAGCACAGATTAATACAATAACAGCTCCTTTAAATGAGCGAATATAACAATAAAAACTTTACTCAAATGAAGAACCCCTTTTCGGATTTTCTCAAAGTGGATGAACGCTTGAACGAATGCTTGAGAAGAGGTTGATTGTTGATTGAAGATCTCTTTAAAGCTTTGGAAGATCTCTAGATCAAGGTTGAACAATAGGCTTGAAAGATCCTCTCTTTGAAAGCTCTTGAATCTCTTTCACAATCTCTCGTGTGGATTTTGGATCCTCTTTTCTTTTTCTCTCAAATTATCTCGTGGATCCTCTCAATGAATTTTATCTCTCTTTTGATCTGCCGATTGATCTTCTTTTTTTTTTTTTCTCCAATTTGATCTGCTATTTAATCTGCAATTTCTTTCACCATTTCAAGCATTTTATAGCATTAAAAGCAAGAGAAAATAATTTAGGCAGATAAAGAGCCGTTAGAGCAATTTTAGGAAGCATAAAAGGCAATAAAAATTGGCAAAAAACTATCCGTTGAAGACATTTTCCGTCGCAGGGGTCGACTCATGAGTCGACTCATGCATCAGGAGTCGACTCATGAGTCGACTTCTGTTGCATTTACCAAAGAATGCGTTTCTGGAAATTCTTGGCTCAAATCAGCAGGGGTCGACTCATGAGTCGACTCATGCCTTGTGGGTCGACTCATGGGTCGACTCACAGGTCGTGCCAAGCCAGAAAACTAGCGTGCCAAGGAGAATTTTTGCGTGCCAATCAGCTCACAGTGCCATGAGTTGACTCATGAGTCGACTCATGCACTTCAAACCTTCATAACTTCAAAAATATAAGTCCAAAAATAATGAAATTTTCACCAATAGTTTTCAAATCATTTGTTTTATCAAATGATACTATCAAATCAGGATTTTAGTAAAATTACGATTTTGCCCTTGAAGAGCATAAGGACTTTTTCATTTTAAAATTATTTGTATCTCTTCAATCTGCTTTGTAATCATCAAAATCAATCTAGGAGCAACAATCTCCCCCTTTTTGATGATGACAAAACATTTGAACAAAAACATTTATGTGAATCACTAATTTCAAAAGAATGCATTATAGGTGTATATGCTTGAAAAGAGTATGATTCTTTTGGCATATTTATGCAAAAATAGTTTATCCATTTTCTTAAAGATTTGAAAAGGATATTAGATCATTTTGAGTTTAAGATATATCAGAGCAAGAGAAAAGAAATAAATTTTGCAATGTATCAGAGCAAGAAAAATAATTTTTACAATGTTATCAGAAAAGATTTTACAATGTTTCAGAGAAAATTTCACACTGTATCAGAGCAAATTTTTTAATGTATCAGAGCAAGAAAAATAATTTTTACAATGTTATCAGAAAAGATTTTACAATGTATCAGAGAAAATTTCACATTGTGTCAGAGCAAATTTTATAATGTATCAGAGCAAGTTAAAAGAAATTTTAGGGAAATTTTAGGGAGTATCAGAGTAAGTTAAATTTCTTAAGATGTATCAAGGTAAATAAAATTTCAAAAGTTGTATCAAGGTGAGCATGTGTAAAGCATCGTGTTTAGCATTGTATTTTTGATATTGTTCTTTAAATTTTCAATTCATTCATTAATTTCCCATAATTTGTAGTTTTGATTGCTTTTTCTTTAAATGCTCATAATTTTTCTTTAATTGCTCATAATTTATGGTTTTGCTTTTTATGGATGGCTTTTTGTTTAATTTCTGTCTGATACCAAATTTCGATACCAAATTTTGTTTAATTTCTCTAATTTTTGTTTAATTTTAATTTTTGTTTTTGTTTAATTTCTCCCCGTTTTTGACATCATCAAATATGGTTAACTCTTCCTTTTTCTGAAATATTTTTTAATTTCTTCCCCTTTAGAGTTTTTCACAGATGTTTGCTCCCCCTTAATATAGCAATTATCAACAGCAAACAACAACAAGGAGAAGACAATATTTCAACAAGAAGAAAATATATAACCAAAATATGATCGATATCATTACAAAAAGGTAGAAATATAAGTAAAAGATGATTCCATTAAAATCATAATTGTTTCAATACATAGTTCATATTATAAAAATCAACCAGCTAATTGTCAATACATGGTCCCAAGATACAGATCCTAGAACAAGATACTAACTCCTAGGACCTAGTAATGATCAAGACAAATCATGGATCGGAGTCATCAGATATGGTATGAGAAGCTGATGGATCAGAAGTGCGTCCTCTACCCCGTCTGCCTCTGGCACGAGCAGGAGAACGAGATGAACTGGGAGGCTGAGAACGCTGAGATGCTAAGGACTGAACAGAAAGGGTGAGTCTGATAGAATCAAGTACGTTCAGTGCTCTAGAAACAGATTGAAGTAGAGCAGTGAACTGAGTGGTAGCATGCTCACTCGATCCTCGGATTTCTTTCCTCAGCAATTCATATCCACCTTCTAGTGCTCCTCTGAGTCTGCCAGCCTCTGCAGTGAGGTCTGTGACCTCAATAGTTGACTCCTGTGGCTTGGGATGGGCCAATGCAAGGACTTGCCCCTGCAAGTCAAGAACTCTGCCAGTCAGTCTCCAGACTGTGTCCTCAAGCTGCTGTATCCTGATGGACTGATCTGAAATCATCTGAAACACAGTGGAGATGTGGGGAGTAATGGTCTGATCAGAAGAGGTGGCTCCAGGTGCAAAAGAAGTACTACCCCACTGACTAGACAGCAAAGAAGCCACACGCTGTGATATATGCTCGATCTGATCGTCAGCCAGTCTGAACTCTGAATGTGGTGCTCTGCTCTCTGGCTGATACACTGGTGTGGGCATCCTAGTAAACTCTGAAGGGCCAGCCTCAGTATCAGGAATGAACTGGGTATCTGGTGAAGCTGCCCTGAAGTCATGTACAGGAGAAGATGGACCTTCTTCTTCTACTCTGCCTTCAGTTCTGTCCTCAGCTCTTATTTCAGCTCTATCCTTAGCTCTTTCTTCAGAGCCCTTGATCCAACCACCATCAGTCTTTGTAATTCCCATTCGGTGCAGGCTGTGTTGGTTGAAAGTGTCCACATGTGAGAGCTTGGTAGGTGCCTCCCCCTCACAGCTAACTCCAAACCTCCTAAATACTCTAGTAAGGGCCATACCATAAGGCAAGTGTGCCTTGGATCTGTTCAAAGTTTCTCTCATGGCCTCTATCATAAGTGCAGGGAGGTTTAGGGGGGTCTGAGTGATGACATGAAACATGACACATACATCTCTGCTGGAAAGTAAGTCATGTCTACCACTCCTAGGAAAGAAGAGCTTTGTTACCATCTGATGCAGGACCCTCATCTCAATGGACAAAATCTTTGCTTCCAATTTGTTTAAACTTCCTGAATAGGTTTCTCCTAAAATAATTCTGATCCCCTCTTCTTTAATTGGGAGTTCCATATATGAGTATCCTTCACTAGGCAACTGAAGTATTTCTCCCAATATTCTAGAATCCAAGCAGATATCAATTCCCTTGACAGTTGAAGTCACTGACCCGTTTTCATAATGTAGATTCTGGTAGAATTCTCTAACTAGGTCAACATAGGTGACTTCCTTAAGGGAGCAGTAGAGTTCCCATCCTTGATTTTTAATTTTACTTGCAAAAGTAAAACCTTCTTTCTCAAAGAACCAAAAATCTATATTTTTCTCGGTTTCGACTTTTCTATCGGAAAGAGGATTCTTACTGGGGCTTATGGAGGATTGAGAGAGACCTTGAGCAGGTACTGAAACTGGAGTGGGAGCAGTTGAAGATTGAGCGGCTTGCCTTTTTTTTCTGACAATTTCTTCATGCTCACGGATTGATTTTCTTCTTTGGGGAAGTTTCATCTTTGGAGCCATATCCACTATACTAGCAGACAAGGAGACTTGAATTGAGTGGAGGAGGGATCACAAGAGAGTGAAGAAGGATTTTGGTGGAGAAAAGAAGTGGATTTTGGAAGATCGGTAAAGTGCTAGGGCACGTTCCAACTGCGCCAAGCAATGCGAGAAAGCACAGAAAATCCTTTTCAAGGAGGCAATTTTTGGTGGAGAGGAGGAGGGAGAATTGCCTCGAAATTAATCCTTGGATTTGGAGCAAAAAGAGTTGGAGAAGACGGCTTTTGGAAGAAGGACGATGGGAAGATGAGTCGTCTCACAAACAGTAACCCTTATAAAAACAATGAACCCGTTGAAAGTTAGTGGGATTTACAAGTTTGCCATTGAGTCGACTCATGGGGGTCGACTCATGAAGTTCAGAAATTCAGAAAAAATGCAAATAAATTTCAGAAAAATTCAAAATTTTGGGTGAAGGAATTTTGCTTAATGATAAGTTTTTAGAATGATAAATTTGAGCTTTTGGGATCAGGATAGTTGTTGGAAATTGGGCTCCAAGAATATTTGATATCAATTAAGAGAAGTTTAGGCATATGGATCTAGAATTCCTAGATTTCTCCTAATTTCACAGAATCTATCCTCACTAAGGGCCTTTGTAAAGATATCAGCTAATTAATTTTTAGTGCAAACATATTCAAGAATTATATTTTTGTTTTGAACATGTTCTCTTATGAAATGATGTCTTATTTCAATATGTTTGGATCTTGAGTGTTGTATTGGATTTTTAGATAGATTTATGGCACTTGTATTATCACATCTTATTGGTGTTTTATTAAGTTTGATTCCAAAGTCTTCGAGTTGTTGCTTAATCCACAAGATTTGAGCACAACAACTACCGACTGCAATGTATTCGGCCTCAGCCGTAGATAGTGCCACCGAATTTTGTTTCTTGCTAAACCATGAGATTAGGTTAACTCCAAGAAATTGGCAAGTTCCACTTGTGCTTTTTCTATCTAATTTACATCCAGCAAAATCAGCATCTGAATATCCTAATAAATTAATTTATGAGTCCTTAGAGTACCATAACCCTAGAGTTTGAGTACCATTTAAGTATCTAAGGATTCTTTTAACAGCATTCAAATGAGATTCCTTAGGATTTGATTGATATTTAGCACATAAACAAACACTAAACATGATATCAGGCCTACTTGCAGTTAAATATAGTAATGAACCAATTATACCTCTATAGTATTTTAAGTCTACGCTTTTACCTTCATCATCCTTGTCAAGCTTACATGAGGGACTCATTGGTGTGCCAATTGGTTTGCAGTTCTCCATTCCAAATTTTTTGAGTAGTTCCTTGGTGTACTTGCTTTGGGTGATGGAGATTCCCTCTTTTGATTGTTTGATTTGGAGTCCGAGGAAGAAGGTGAGTTCTCCCATCATGCTCATCTTGAACTCTCCCTGCATAAGCTTAGCAAAGTCTTGACAAAGGGATTCATTAGTAGACCCAAAAATTATGTCATCAACATAAATTTGTATAATTAGCATATCATTTTGATTTCTTTTAATAAATAGGGTTGTATCTACATTACCTCTTGTAAAACCATTATTTAGTAGAAATTTACTTAGCCTTTCATACCATGCTCTAGGTGCTTGTTTTAATCCATATAAAGCTTTATTTAATCTAAAGACATGATTAGGAAAAGTATGATTTTCAAATCCAAGAGGTTGTTCTACATATACTTCTTCAGAGATATAACCATTTAAAAATACACTTTTAACATCCATTTGAAATAATTTGAATTTCATAAAGCAAGCATATGCAAGTAGAAGTCTAATAGCTTCTAATCTAGCAACAGGTGCAAAGGTTTCATCAAAATCAATTCCTTCTTCTTGATTATATCCCTTAGCAACCAGTCTTGCTTTATTTCTAATTACATTTCCATGCTCATCTAATTTGTTTCTAAAGACCCATTTTGTGCCAATTATTGAATAATCTTTAGGTCTTGTCACTAAGGTCCAAACATTATTTCTTTCAAATTGATTAAGTTCTTCTTGCATAGCATTAATCCAGTTATGATCATTTTCAGCTTCTTCAAAAGTTTTAGGTTCAAGTTGAGATACAAAAGCACAATGATTAAGTACATCTCTAAGTGAAGAACGTGATTTTACCCCATGCATAGGATCACCGATAATTAACTCCTTAGGGTGGTTGTGAACATACCTCCATTCCTTGGGTAGGTCATTTGTACCTTGAGGTTGTTCTTGAATTTCTTCACTTCTCTCATCTTGTTTATCTTCTTGATCCTTGTCTTCTGGAGTTGCTGAGTCTTTCAGAGTGATCTCCTTCATACCTTCTATTAGTGGCTCTGCATCATCAACACCCTCATTCTTTCTTGAAGGAAGATCGTTAGATTCATCAAAAACAACATGTATGGACTCCTCAACTACTAAAGTTCTTTTGTTGAAAACTCTAAATGCTTTACTAGTAGAGGAGTAACCTAGAAAGATTGCTTCATCTGATTTTGCATCAAATTTACTAAGTTTTTCTTTGTCATTAGTTAATACGAAACATCGGCAACCAAAAACATGAAAATATGCAATGTTTGGTTTTCTTCCTTTCCAAAGTTCATAGGGGGTTTTCTTTAAAAATTGTCTAATTAAAGCACGATTTAAAATGTAACATGCTGTGTTAATTGCTTCCGCCCAAAAATATCTTGGAAGGTTGCTTTCACACAACATGGTACGGGCCATTTCTTCTAAGGTTCTGTTTTTCCTTTCAACTACCCCATTCTGTTGGGGTGTCCTAGGAGCAGAGAAGTTATGGCCAATTCCATTTTCATCACAAAAATTTTCAAAGTCATGATTTTCAAATTCAGTTCCATGATCACTTCTAATATTTTGAATTGAAAACCCTTTTTCATTAGTGACTTTTCGATGAAATTTAGTGAAAATATGAAAAGTTTCATTTTTGTGAGCTAAAAAGAAAACCCAAGTAAAACGAGAGTAATCATCTATTATTACAAAGCCATATCATTTTCCTCCTAGACTAGTGGTTCTTGTTGGTCCAAATAAGTCCATATGTAAGAGCTCTAAAGGTCTAGAAGTTGAAACAGTGTTTTTGGATTTAAATGATACTCTAGTTTGTTTACCTAATTGGCATGCATCATAAATTCTATCCTTTTCAAAATTCAGTTTTGGCAAACCAAGAACTAAATCTTTCTTAAATAATTTTGAAAGAGAGTGCATGCTAATATGTGCAAGTCTACGATGCCACAGCCAACTAGTCTCATTAATTTTAGCATTCAAAGATACTAGGCATTGCATGTCTAATTTGGCTAAATCATTTAAATCTACCATATAAACATTGCCATGCCTATGTCCTATAAATTTAATGCCATCATTAATAGGACTCGTCACAATGCAAACAGATGATTCAAAAACTACTTTATACCCTTTATCACAGAATTGACTAATGCTAAGTAAGTTATGCTTTAAACCTTTAACTAATAAAACATTCTCAATGTATTTGGAGGGAGTGATACCAATGTTACCTATCCCGATGGTCTTTCCTTTGCCATTATCTCCAAAGGTGACCATCCCT
This sequence comes from Elaeis guineensis, assembly GCF_000442705.2. NCBI lineage: Eukaryota > Viridiplantae > Streptophyta > Magnoliopsida > Arecales > Arecaceae > Elaeis > Elaeis guineensis. The sequence goes on from NC_025994.2 coordinate 44,780,252, forward strand.
CCATCCTTAGCATCAAGCGTGATGAATTGTGATTCATCACCAGTCATGTGTCTCGAGCATCCACTGTCAAGATACCATTTTCTGTTTCCTTCTTGGGATGCTAGACACACCTGCAAGCAAAGATCAAGTTTCTGTCTTAGGTACCCAAGCTTTCTTGGGTCCTTTTAGGTTAGTCAAAATGGTTCCTTTTGGAACCCATATTTTCTTTGTGTTTGCATATTTGTTAATAAGACATGTGTATGATTTATGTCCTATTCTTCCATATTTGAAACAAGTAATATTTGTAGACTTGTTACTTGAATAATTTACATAAATATCCTTCAGAAACTTTTGTTTCTTCAGAGGTTTATAGCCAAGTCCAGCCTTATCATATATAGCTTTCTGATTATCAAGGATCATATTTAGTTTGTTTGAACTTAAGGTGAACTTATCTACTATAGGTTTCAGCTTGTTAATTTCATTCTTTAAGTTTTGATTTTCTTGAATCAAGGTAGATTTTTCAATTGAAAGGTTTTCAGCTTGTTTCACTAAGGACTGATTTTTCAATTTCAGTTCTTTATTTTTCTTCCCTAGTTTCTTTAATTCATCAATTGAATCATAGAATGCTTCATGCAATTCTTCAAAAGTAAATTCACTAGTGGATTCAGAAGTTACCTCATTTTCGTGTACCATCAGGCACAGGTTGGCTTGTTCAGTTGAGGTTTCCTCATCGGAGCTTGAGTCATCACTCGCACTCCAAGTCGCCATCATTGCTTTCTTTTTGAACTTTTTGGGACCTTTCTTCAGTTGTGGGCATTCGGATCTGAAATGTCCCAGCTTCTTGCACTCGTAGCATATAAGGGGTTGGTCTTTCTCTTTCTCTTTGCTTTGTTCCCCTTTTGTGAACTTCTTTCTCATCCCCTGTTTCCTTTTTCTTAGAAACTTCTTAAATTTTCGGGTGATGAGTGCCATCTCTTCATCCTGTTCTTCATCTTCAGTATCATCCATTTCATAATCAGGCGAAGTTGTGGATTTGAGGGCAATGGTTCTTTTCTTTTTGACTTCATCCTCTTGATATTGCTTCATGCTAAGTTCATGAGTCATCAAGGATCCAAGAAGCTCTTCTAGAGGTAGAGAGTTCAAGTCCTTTGCTTCTTGGATGGCAGTCACCTTGGCTTCCCAAGTTCTTGGCAGTGACCTGAGAATCTTCCTTACAAGTTCACTGTTAGTATAAGATTTGCCAAGACTCTTTAAACCATTGATTATATCAGTAAAATGAGTAAACATAGCAGTTATGGACTCATCATGCTCTATTTTGAACAATTCATATTTATGTACAAGCATGTTTATTTTAGACTCTTTTACTTGATTTGTTCCCTCATGGGTTACTTCTAAGCTATCCCATATTTCTTTAGCAGATGTACAAGTAGAAATACGATTAAATTCACTTGCATCTAGTGCACAATAAAGGACATTCATGGCTTTGGCATTTAATTGTGCCAATTTCTTGTCAATCTCATCCCATTCTTTTTCGGGTTTGGTTGACTCCTCACCATCTATAATCTTGGTGGGTGTGTGAGGACCGTTCACTATGATACTCCACATATCATAGTCGAGTGCTTGTATGAATATCTTCATCCGAGCTTTCCAATAGGTGTAATTAGACCCATTGAAAAGTGGAGGTCTGTTTGTAGATTGCCCCTCGGCTAGAGAAGTACCGACATGGGTTGCCATAGATCTTTGGCTCTTTGATTGTTAGATCAAAGAAGGGCTAGAGCACCAGCTCTGATACCACTTGTTGCCCAGCTATGCAACCCAAGAGGGGGGGTGAATTGGGTTTCTAAAAATTTTAAGCCCAACTGATTACTTATGAAGAACAAAACAAAGACTTTAATTCAATATTAATTACCTAAAGCAGGAATGCAAGAATATAATAAAGAAATAAAGTGAAGCGATAAAGCACACCACAAACACAAGGATTTATAGTGGTTCGGTGCTAACCTTGCACCTACATCCACTCTCCAAGATCCTACTTGGGAATTTCAATCCACTATACTTTGTATTCAACCCGAATACAAAACGTCGAAAACTCTGACACTAGCTATCCCAAGCTAGATCACTTATTTCTCGGGTACAAGTAAACCCAAAATACTCCGATTTTAGGTTCGGATCAACCTTTCCTTGTTTTGGAAATCCTCCAAAAACAAGAATAAAAACTCACAAAGAGTTAGAAAAATTTTGAGCACAGATTAATACAATAACAGCTCCTTTAAATGAGCGAATATAACAATAAAAACTTTACTCAAATGAAGAACCCCTTTTCGGATTTTCTCAAAGTGGATGAACGCTTGAACGAATGCTTGAGAAGAGGTTGATTGTTGATTGAAGATCTCTTTAAAGCTTTGGAAGATCTCTAGATCAAGGTTGAACAATAGGCTTGAAAGATCCTCTCTTTGAAAGCTCTTGAATCTCTTTCACAATCTCTCGTGTGGATTTTGGATCTTCTTTTCTTTTTCTCTCAAATTATCTCGTGGATCCTCTCAATGAATTTTATCTCTCTTTTGATCTGCCGATTGATCTTCTTTTTTTTTTTTCTCCAATTTGATCTGCTATTTAATCTGTAATTTCTTTCACCATTTCAAGCATTTTATAGCATTAAAAGCAAGAGAAAATAATTTAGGCAGATAAAGAGCCGTTAGAGCAATTTTAGGAAGCATAAAAGGCAATTAAAACGGACAAAAAACTATCCGTTGAAGATATTTTCCATCGCAGGGGTCGACTCATGAGTCGACTCATGCATCAGGAGTCGACTCATGAGTCGACTTCTGTTGCATTTACCAGAGAATGCGTTTCTGGAAATTTTTGGCTCAAATCAGCAGGGGTCGACTCATGAGTCGACTCATGCCTTGTGGGTCGACTCATGGGTCGACTCACAGGTCGTGCCAAGCCAGAAAACTAGCATGCCAAGGAGAATTTTTGCGTGCCAATCAGCTCACGGTGCCATGAGTTGACTCATGAGTCGACTCATGCACTTCAAACCTTCATAACTTCAAAAATATAAGTCCAAAAATAATGAAATTTTCACCAATAGTTTTCAAATCATTTGTTTTATCAAATGATACTATCAAATCAGAATTTTAGTGAAATTACAATTTTGCCCTTGAAGAGCATAAGGACTTTTTCATTTTAAAATTATTTGTATCCCTTCAATCTGCTTTGTAATCATCAAAATCAATCTAGGAGCAACAAACTTCTTAGCATGTAAGAAGGGCTTTTAAATCTCTTGTTCCCATGTGAAACCTGGGTGCAAAAACTCTTGGTAGTAGGCAGCATTAAACCCTAGAGTCCAAAGGAGTTTGGACTCTTATCTCCTACTCAAAATCAAACTCCCCTTTGCCTATTTAAACATGGGTCTTATGGGATGGTTTGAGAGGCTGATAAAGATTAGGTTTGATGCCAAAACTAGAAGAGATATGTGCATGAAAAATCAAAGGAGAGAGAGGGATGGCATTGTGCTTCATGGTGTGAGGTAAGTTGGATGTAATCCCTTCTTTCTTACAAACAACCAAAGGTTGGTTGCTAGGACATCTCTCTCTCTTTTATCCTTACTTGGACATGGATTTTTCTTCTTCTCTTTATCTAAGAGTTAGATAAAAATTTTTACATCTCTAGCGTAGAGATTTGATGCATGAATTTTTAGAAGAAAAGAGAAGAAAGGGTTCTTCTCATGATCTCTAGCATAGAGATCAACATCCTCTTATTTCTTCTTCTTCTCTAAGAGTGTCTTGAGAGAAAAGAAGATTTTTAACCATCAAGATGCAATCTCTACAAAAAAGCTAGCACCCCGATGAGATCAAGAAGCTTCTGATCAGATCGAAGTCTCATGTGGATATTCATAGAGGTCGGATGCTTGTACGGCTTTAAGGGACCTTCGAAAGATATCCATGATTATCAGTTTGCAGTGAAGATTGCCTCGTGCCAAGGTATGAAGTCTATTTATTTTTTTTATTTAATTTCTATATCTAAATCCTATCTCACATATGTAGATCCTATTTATGGTTTTAAGATTTGATCTTATGCATGCTTTGATTAAATTAGATTTAATCTGAATTTTTAAATTTCTGCTGCATACTTATTTTGAAAAATTTTTACATGCATGAAATCATAAAAATCTAATAGTGGTATCAGAGCCACATCATATACATGAGATTAAGATTTAGAGCTGAAATTTATAAAAAAAAATTAGATCTAAAAATTTTTGATATCATTCTGATACAAGGTTGTCCTGATATAATTTGTTATGCTGTATGGTTATCCTAGAATGATGCTAAAATTTTTAATTAAATAGATTTTTAAATTTGATTTTTTAGCATATATGTGATATATATTTTATTATTTAGATCTGAAAAGAGTTTTGATATTTATTTTGATTCGTATATATGATATATGAAAGCATGTTTAGGGTTGAAATTTGTTTCTATAACTTGAACTTATTCATACATATAATATATGTTTGTATATATGATCTGAAATTATTTTGAGATCAAAATATACTTTTCATGTAAAAAATTTAGATCTGAAAATTTAAATTTAAGATATGAAATTAGTGTTTGTGCATGAAGGATTGGTCTTGGATAGATCAAATTAGATCATGTAATTGGATAACATCTAGATTTTCTGATTTGATCATATTGGATCTAAATCGATTTAGCTGTTGATCAAACCAAGTCAAGTATTGATTAGAATTAGATCAATAGAGCTTAAGATCATACAATTATTGTTAATCGAATCGATTGACATCCATATGTTGAATCAATTAATTTAAGGACCTAATTCGGCTTTATGGCTCAAATCTGATTCACCTAAGCTAACCTATTTGGATCAATTGATCAATTGATGTTTAAGATAAGTAATTGAAAGGTGGTTATTTAATTGGTTTTATTTGCTGACCTGATCAATTTATTGATGTCTAAAAGAAAGCAACGGAGGGACCTCCACCAATTTTTACTTATCTGGCCAATTTAAAAGATTGAGTCTCAAATATGGTTGCTTGACGATTTGGTTTAACCTATACCAATTAGATCAACCATGTGATCATTGATTAGATAAGACCTAAACCCAAAATCTCTCTATAAATATTAAGTCAATGGTCTTTCACCATTATAGATGTGCGGGCGTACTACTGGTGTTGATTGTTCTCGACTGGTTATAGTGGTTTAGTTGTATCGAGAATATGCAACCACTCTATTAGGAAAGAGTTGCTTCAGGATAAAGATGGGGTTGTGCCCAATAACTTTTAGGTGAGGGACCTAATGATGGTTTTGCACCTGCTTGTGAATGATGGGTCTGATTTAACTAAGGAGTGTGGGTAATAACTGTTAGGTGAGCCCACATGACTTAGAGATCAAGTAGCTGCAACATGCTTAGAGAACCATCTGGACAAAGAGTTGTCCATATATCAGTGTTCGTATTATCAATAACTATTAGATGAGGTGCACGACATCGGTGGGACCGTAGCACCTACTAAAAATTTAGTTATAGCATTAGAGTTTTCATTTCTCCACCCAGAGAGTGTGGGAAATCTGATAAAATAGTGAGAATCTTTTTGTATCTAAAAGTCTCTAGAGTAAATTATAAAATAAGTACAAACATCCAATTAGAATTTTTGCTATTTTATGATTATTATGTCAGCTTCCAACTCTCTAGCTCAAATCTTAGATATCAACCGATTAACTGAAACCAATTACATAGACTGGGTCACAAACCTAAGAATTGTTCTTAGTTTTAGAAAATTAAGTAATATTCTCTATCAGGTTATTCTGATGTTAACAACCTGTCCAACCCAAAGTCAATAAGCTATATTTGATGAGTGGATAGATAATGACAATAAAGATAGGTGCTACATGTTGAAGTCCATGTTAGATGAACTCTAACGTATGCATGAGCATATATTCACTGCCAATGACATATTGATTTATTTATAAGTGTTATAAGGTGATCAGAGTTGCACAGTGCATAAGATGCATGATAGACAATCAGTCTATGATCATTATTTGATAATGATCAAGGATATTAAGGAGCTTAAAAGGCTCGATATAACCATGCATAAAGAATTGCTTGTAGATTTGATCCTGTGATCCCTGATTAGTTTATATGGATAGTTTATGATAAACTACCATATGGATGACCTTATTGGCATCTTATCTAATTTTGTCAAATTGTTGCTAACTAAAGAACCTTAAAAGAGTTTAGAGGTAAATACGTGGAGAGCCTAAAAAAACAATGACATGCCTTGAGTAAGCATGTCGAAATTGCTCAATACTATCCTTACAATTTTTTTTTCTTCCAGTTGAGTTTTAGACTCTAGTATTTTTATATAGAGTCTATGGGAAGGTAGAGGGTTGAGGAAGTAACTCTTAAAATTGGCAATAAGGCAAGAGTTGTTGCTGTGGCCATGGGTATCTGTCTTTTATGATTATCATTTGGATTTAGTTCTTAGAGACAGTCTCTATCATTTGTATGGTGATGTATCTGTGAACATAATTGAGCAAGTGGTAAATGCCATTAGATCTGAGAGATCCAAAATTGAGATAAACCTAAAGTATAAGTGGAACCTTAGGCTAAGTCATATAGAAGAAGAAATGATTAACAAACTGGAGAAATATGGACTTTTGGGCTTATTGACTGTTGAGTCATATCTAGTTTGTGCATCATCTCTTTGAGGATATATGACTAAGCTACTCTTGTGGGATAAGAGGATAAGGACTGTTGGGTATAAAATAACCCTAGCCGAAGTTCGTAAAAGGCCGATCCTTCCAGGGCTCTTTCGGCTTTCGACCTTGTATGGCATCTTTCTGAACTTCCCCGACCGTCCGAGCTTCCATAATACCATCCGAACTTCTCTAATAATGAGCTCCTCTATTCATCTATCGGACTGCTCCAAATGCTCTCTGAGCTTCACTATCAGCCAATTTTTTACAGTGATCAACTATTCTCTGAATCTCTTCCAGACTTCTTCCAGCCACGATCGACTCTACTTCGAATTTCTGTTGCAAGCGGACTTCATCCGAGCTCCTACAAGAGCTGGACTCCATCCGAACTTCTACAGTGAATGGATCCCAGACGAACTTCTACAACAGACGGGCCCCACCAGTAGGATCTCTACTCCGAACTTCTTTTGGACTTCGTCAATGTCCGAGCTTCTCTAACAGTAGGACTTCTACAGTAATCAGACTCCATCCAAGTTTCTATGGTGGTCGACCGCCTTCCAGATTTCATCCGAACTCCTACAAGAGCCAGATCCTAGCCAAACTTCTACAACAGATGGGCTCCACCAGTCGGGTCTTTACTCTGAACTTCTTTCAAACTTCGTCAATAATCAAGCTTCTCCAGCAATGGGACTTCTACAATAAGAAGTCTCTACCCAAGCTTCCACAGCAACCAATCTTCATCCGAGCTTCTACAATAAGTGAACTTCATCTGGACTCCTACAAGAGCCGGACTCCATGCAAACTTCTACAGCAAAATTGAATCCCAGACTCCTCCAACATTCGACTTTCCACAGTGTCCTCAAGATTCCTCCAATGGACAAACCTCCACCATGCCATCCGAACTCCACTGTCGGACGACCCCCTGTCGGATTCCTCATGGAATTGGACCTCTCCGACAGACAATCTTCAGACGAGCTTCCACATCAGGCAAATCCCAGATGGATTTCTCTGGCAATCAGACTTCTACCAGATTTCACCAACAGAAAGTCCCCGTCCGAGCTTCTACAGCAGATGACTCTCGCTTGTAGCATCAGCGCCCAAGGCATCCGACAACAGTAGACTCATCAACAACCTCAGAAACATCCGAGCTTCTCTTGGATTGCTGAGCCAGAGAGCCATTCTGCTCCATCAGATGTCCCAACTGAGCTTCAACCGTCAGGCCCAAACTCTTTGGCAAGTCATAACAATGGCCACTACCCTACTCTACTCTCTGTAACGGATTCCACGTGGCCCCACCACTCTTTGGCAAGTCGCGACAACGGACACCACTCCACTCTCCATAACAAACTCCACGTGGCCCTGAACGGCCCCCTGACGTCACTACTCTCCGTAACAAACTCCGCGTGGCCCCGAACGGCCCACTACCAGACAGTTACAGACGTCACTGTCAATCAGTTATGCTCTCCATCTATAAAAAGGGACCCCTAGATACGTTCTTCTCTAAGCTCTAAACTCTATCTCGAAACTCTGCTAAAATCTCATTCGAGTGCTCCATTTCTGTTGAGGCAGAGTACTGACTTGAGTGTCGGAGGGTCTTGCCGAAGCACCCCTAACTCCGGTTTAGACTTTCCTTGCAGGTCCCGATGGTGGACGCGATCTCCTCGACTCCAGCTTCTCCAACGTCGGAGGAGTTCTGCACTAACAGAATTGATGCTAGAGGAAGGGGTGTGTCTTCGCAGTATCCTTGTTCTTAAAGTAGTACTCAACGGAACTATCTTCGATCATCTTCTTTGACATTTTCTTCTCCTTCTCCTGCCAGATCTCCACCTGATGCCTCCCTGAAAGGCATCCACCAGGTGATCCATGGCCTCTGCAGCCAGATCTCAGCGAGACCCACAAGCTCTGGCCTTGTCTCCAATTTTCTAGGCTCCTCCTCCTTCGACAACGGCAGTCAGCTTGGAGCAGTTTAACTTGCTGGTTCAGCAGGTCAGGGACCTCACCAAAGTAATGCAGGCCATGCAGCAGTAGCCGCAGCAGCCGCAAGCATCTGTGCGACTGGAAAGAGCATCGTCAGAGTTCTAAAATTCGGCGATCGGGTGGGCCACTTGGGCCAGTCGCCTTGTCTTCCCCAGAAAAGGGAAGCAGAAGGCGGAGAGCCCTCCATCCGATCATGATTCCACCCCTGGAGGGTCCTTACCTCCGTTCCACTAGGAGACCCTCGAGACTCATAGTCGAAAAGATCTCCTGGATTAAAAGTTTCAAGAGATGAACAGACGGATCGAGGAGCTCATCAGATGAGGTCGGCTCGACAGTTCATCCGACGTCGACCTGAAGGTAGGGAGGATCGGTTGAGGACCCTACCACAGCCAGAGCTGCCAAGGAGGGAGGAACAGCCTGAAGATCGACCTCCAACCGAGATCGTCAACACCATCTCTGGAGGACCCCAATGGGAAGCAGCCAGTGGATCGGCTGTACCGCCCAAGTGACAGAGGACTGAAGAATCTATAACCTTTACTGAAGAAGATGTCTGGGAGATACAATTTCTCCATAATGATGTGGTTGTAGTTTCTTTAAATATTGTTGACTATGATGTATGCCGCATTCTTATTGATAGTGGAAGCTCGATCGATATTCAGTTTTATGATTCATTCTCGAAAATATCCATTCCGGATGGCCGATTAGGGCTGATAAACTCCCCGTTAGTAGGGTTCACTGGCGATGCTGTGCCAGTGGAAGGGGTAATAACTTTAACCATGGTTGCAAGCCGGTACCCAAAGCAATCAAGAGTGCAGGTGGATTTTCTGGTAGTAAGGGCGCCGTCTGCCTACAACGCAATACTCGGCCGACCTAACCTCAATGCCCTTCGAGCTGTGGTATCAACCTACCATTTGAAGCTGAAATTTCCTACTAGCCAAGGAGTTGGAGAGGTCAGAGGAGATCAAGCCCTAGCAAGACACTGCTACAACATAGCCCTACAAAGAAATGGTCAGTCTGACCCCTATCCAGTTGATGGATTGGACACCCACGATGACCTTACTGAAGAATGGAGTGAGCCAATTGAAGATCTTGTCTCAGTTTCTTTGAACGATAGAAATGAGGAGCATGTGGTGAAGATCGGCTCTAACCTAGAAGAAGAGGTACGGATATAGCTCATCAATTTTCTACAAAAGAATGTGGATGTTTTCACTTGGGTTCCGACGGACATGCTTGGGATGATGCGGGAGTCATGGAGCACCGCCTGGCTGTTGATCCCAAACATCGGTCGACGAAGAAAAAAATCCAAAGTCATGCACCAAAAATGCAAATGGCAATAGCTGAAGAAGTTGATAAACTCCTAAAAGCCGGGTTCATCAGAGAAGTCAACTACCCAAACTGGGTCTCCAATGTGGTTCTCGTCAAGAAGGTGAACGGCAAGTGGAGGATGTGTATAGACTTCAAAAAGCTAAACAAAGCCTGCCCAAAGGATAGTTACCCTCTATCCAGAATTGACCAATTAGTGGATGCAACCTCGGGCCATGAGCTTCTCACTTTCATGGATGTATTTTTCGGCTATAATCAAATAAGGATGGCACCTTAAGATGAAGAAAAAACTACTTTTATTACTAACCGTGATCTTTATTGTTACAGGATCAGGCCTTTTGGCCTAAAAAATGCAGGGGCGACCTATCAACGACTGGTGAACAAGATCTTCAAAGAGTAGATCGATCGCAACATGGAGGTCTACATGGATGATATGCTTGTAAAAAGCAAATCCATAAAGAACCACATCGCCGATCTTGAGGAGACCTTCAGCGCCCTCCAAAAATATAAGATGAAGCTGAACCCGACCAAGTGCGCTTTTGGAGTAACCTCAAAAAAATTCTTGGGCTTCGTGGTATCGGGGTGTGGGATCGAGGCAAATCCAGAAAAGATTCATGCCATCCAAAAAATGATCACCCCGAAGTCAATAAAGGAAGTTCAGCATCTTACTGGGAGAGTAGCAGCTCTGAATCGCTTCATCTCAAGGTCGGCCGAATGATGCCTGCCTTTCTTTCAGACCCTCAAGCAGTCGAAGAACTTCTGTTGGACCACTGAATGTTAGCAAGCATTCGAAGAATTAAAGAGCTATCTTGGCTCACCTCTGCTATTGGCAAAGCTTGAACTCGAAGAGGAGTTGTTCCTATACCTGGCGGTCTCCTTTGTGGCTCTCGCAGCAGTTCTGGTTAAGAAAGAAGCAAAAATTCAACGATCAAACTACTACATTAGCCGAGTATTGAGAAACGCCGAAACCAGGTATACTAAGTTAGAGAAACTAACTTACGCCTTGTTGATTGCAGCTCGAAAGCTCTGACCTTACTTTCAAGGGGGCACCATAACACTGCTCACCGACCAGTCGATCAAGGTGGTTCTGCATCGAGCAGATACTTTCGGAAGGATAGCTAAATGGACAGTCGTGCTCACAGAATTTGACATCAACTATCAACCTCAACCAGTGATTAAAGCTCAGATATTAACAGACTTCATAGTGGAGTGCACTATTCCGAAAGAGGCCAAATTTGAACGAGGTGAAGCTGACAACTTGGGGCTCCAGTCGAACTCCCCTGAAGAAAGAACAGATCTCCCTGATGGTTTTTGGGCCCTCTACGTGGATGGTTCCTCCAACATGTCAGGCGTAGGCACGGGCCTAATTTTGGTCAATCCAGAAGGAATTATTGCGGAGTATATGCTGTGCTTTGAATTTTGTGCGATAAATAATGGAGCAGAATATGAAGCTCTGATTGCAGGATTGAGGATCGCCAAAGAGTTAGAAGTGGATCGGCTCCAAGTCTACAGTGACTCCCAATTGGTGGTAGGACAAGTCGGCAAAAACTATGAAGCTCGGGAGGACAGTATGGTCAAGTATCTCAAAAAAGTAAAAGAGATCATCCCTGTCTTCGTTAGCTTTGACATCAAGCAGATTCCAAGAGCAAAAAATACCAGGGCTGACCTTCTCTCCAAGTTGGCTACACTGGCTCTGACTGAACTGCCCAAGGAAGTCTTCTTCGAAGTTTTGAAGTATCCAAGTATGAAAGAACCGTAGCTTGTGATGGAGATCAACCATGAACCCAGCTGGATTGACCCACTAGTTGCATACCTCAAGGACGAGATTCTTCCTCCTAATATAAAAGAAGCTCGAAAGCTTAGGAACCAGGCCTCCCGATATATTCTTTATGAAGGCAAGCTGTACAAGAGATCGTACTCTTTGCCCTCCTGAAATATCTCCGACCTTCTGAAGCTGACTTCGCCTTGTGGGAGGTACATGAGGGAGTCTGCGGAAGTTACCTGGGGGCCAGATCTTTATCCCACAAACTGCTCCGACAAGGCTATTACTGGCCTACCATGTACCACGACTCCATCAAATATGTCAGAAGGTGTGATCGGTATCAGAGATATGCAAATATCCAAAGGCAACCCACCTCCAAACTTACACCTTTGAGTGCCCCATGACCGTTTGCACACTAGGGGATGGATATCCTCGGACCTTTTCCCATGGCATCCGGACAGCGAAAGTTTCTCTTGGTGGCAATTGACTACTTCACCAAGTGGGTTGAAGCTGAACCTTTGGCGAAAATCACAAAAGCCAAGGTGCAGGACTTCATTTGGAAGTCAATTGTCTGTAGGTTTGGCTTACCCATAACTCTCATTACTGATAATTGGCGACAATTTGCTGGGGCAAGATTTGCTGAATTTTGTGAGGACTTAAACATCTCCCATAACTTCACGTCAGTAGCCCATCCGCAAGCAAACGGTGAAGTCGAGGTTACTAACAGGACTCTGTTGCAAGGAATCAAGGTGAGACTTGAAAGAGCAAAGAAAACTTGAACAGATGAGCTTTATCATGTGTTGTGGGCATACCGAACTACCCAAAGACTGCCCACAGGGGAGACCCCCTTTGCCTTAGCCTTTAGAACAGAAGTCGTGATCCCGATCGAACTCAAACTTCCGTCGGCGTGAGTTGTGGCATTCGATGAGCAGCGCAACTCGCAGGATCTCAAGGCCAACCTCGACATATTAGAAGAAAAGCGAGAGACAGCTCAAGTTCGGATGGCCGCCTACAAGCAGAAAGTGGTCCACTACTACAACTCCCAGATCAAGAGCAAGGCCTTTAGAGCGGGGGACTTAGTACTTCGACGAGCCGCTGTCTCACAACCTCAGAATCAAGAAAAACTTGCCCCTAATTGGGAAGGCCCGTATGAAGTCAGGGAGGTGGTTCGATCCGAAACATACTATTTAAAAGAGCTTGGAGGAGCAGACCTTCTGCGACCATGGAATTCGAAAAATCTACGAATGTATTACCAATAACTTTGCCTTAAATAAAAGTTTCTTTCATATTCACATATCTTTTCTTTTGGTATGAGCTTGTAACGACAGGGAGTAGCTCCTTCAGACAATCAAAATTAAGCATGTCAGGGACAAAAGGAAAACCTCATCTTGACACGAACGAAGGCCCAGTTATATAGAGATCGGATGGGGGCAGTGGCCCATGCAAGGGCCCTTATGCACCCCCACAGTCATGTTAGGAACAGGAGGAGAACCTCATCCTAACATGAGCAAAGTCGAAGGCCCGATTATTTAGAGATCGGATAGGGGGAGAGGCCCTTGCAACGGCCCTTATGCACCCCCACAGCCATGTTAGGAACAGAAAAAGAACCTCGTCCTAACATGAGCAAAGTCGAAGGTCCGGTTATTTAGAGATCGGATGGGGGGAAAGGCCCTTGCAACGGCCCTTATGTACCCCCATAGCCATGTTAGGAACAGGAGGAGAACCTCATCCTAACATGAGCAAAGTCGAAGGCCCAGTTATTTAGAGATCAGATGGGGGGAGAGGCCCTTGCAACGGCCCTTATGCGCCCCCACAGCCATGTTAGGAACAGGAGGAGAACCTCATCCTAACATAAGCAAAATTGAAGGCTCGATTATTTAGAGACCGGATGTGGGGAGAGGCCCTTGCAACGGTCCTTATGCACCCCCACAGCCATGTTAGGAACAGAAAGAGAATCTCATCCTAACATGAGCAAAGTCGAAGGCCCGATTATTTAGAGACTGGATGGGGGGAGAGGCCCTTGCAATGGCCCTTATGTGCCCCCGCAGCCCTGTTAGGAACAGGAGGAAGACCTCATCCTAACATGAGCTGAAATTGATTGTATCAGAAATAGGAGGAGAACCTCATCCTGACACAAACGAAGATCTGATCGTTTGAGACCAGATGAAGGGAAAAGCCCCTCAGTAACTCCTCTACACCCCTACAATCCTGTTAGGAGAAGAAGAAAAACTCTCATCCTAACACAAAAAAAAAAGAAGAAAAAGCGATGAGCTACACCAGAGATTAAAAAAAAAATAAACTACATCCAAGGTTCAAGGGACCTCGTCTCAACGAGGAAGAAATCCCTTGTCGAAAATCTCCAATCCTTAAGGGCGAATCAATATGGCGATGACCAAAAATCTTCAAACAATGTCGACATCGAATAAGACAGAAGACAAAAGAAGTTCGGTAAACGACAACTTAATGCAAGAATAGATAAGACAATGAAAAATTTTCTTTTCATTTCATTAGTAAAGTGCACGTTACAAAGCTTTTGAAGGCCAAAAAAAAAGCAACAAGAAAAGAAAGCAATACATAGAATAAAAGGTAAAAAAGCTTTAAAGAAGCTCGGCTTCTTTAGACTTCGAACTCTCAGTTCCAGCCATCATCGAGGATTGTTTTAAGTACTTAACTTCTTCTTCCAGTCCCCCTTCTGCTTCCTCCTTTAGCGGGATCGAAAAATACTCGCAGTCGAAGATGTACCACAAGCGCAGGCTCTGGGCGATCAAGGCAAAGCACGACCGGATCTGTCTCTTCTACCCTCGTCTTCTTCACCGACCCAGAAGTTACAGCACCTTTCCTCGTGTAGGCCTTGAGACTCTTGGCTAGCATCTGAGTCGCGTCCGCATCCATATCTGCAACGAAAGAAGATCGGCATAGCTTAGAAACAGAGCCACAAAAAAGGGGGAGTTCTGGAACTAACCTAGGCTGGTCTGAAGGATGCAGAGATGGGGACGACTCGAAGAACGCCTAAGGCTGAGAAGGACGCTGGGGAAGAATGAAACTCTCAGGAAGAAGGAGAGACCGAAGAAACTCCCAGGCAAAGTGAGACCCCTGAAAGAGGGAGGCGGGTTTAAATAGGCGACGGGGTCCGACGCAATAATGACCGCAAATTTCCTTTAGCCGATCTATAACCGCCGCATGGCCCACTCATCGTGGCAAGTGGCTAAAGACGACTGACAACTGACAGAATCATTATTGCACCGTGCCTAGAGCAACGCTCCAGCAGGAATTTCAAAAAAATCTTTTCGGATCGCCTCGATTTGAAAAGGCTCCAGCACCAGCGCGCCAAATACCAAAATATCTGGAAGCAACCAAGTACAAAAATCGAGGGAGGCAACTTCGGATGTGAAAATTTCTCTATACTTCCTTCATTCGGAATCCAAACTCGGAAGTAGGGGGACTGGTGTTGGGTATAAAATAACCCCAGCTGAAGTTCGTAAAAGGTCGACCCTTCTAGGGCTCTTCCGGCTTCCGACCTTCTGTGGCGTCTTTCTGAACTTCTCCAACCGTCCGAGCTTCCATAATACCATCCGGACTTCTCCGATAATGAGCTCCTCTATTCATCTACCGGACTGCTCCAAATGCTCTCCGAGCTTCACTATCAGTCGATTTTTTATAGTGATCGACTATTCTCCGAATCTCTTCCAGACTTCTTCCAGCCACGATCGACTCTACTCCGAATTTCTGTTGCAAGCAAACTTCATCCAAGCTCCTACAAGAGCTGGACTACATTTGAACTTCTACAGTGGATGGATCCCAGACGAACTTCTACAATGGACGAGCTCCACCAGCAGGATCTCTACTCTGAACTTCTTCCAGACTTCGTCAATGTCTGAGCTTCTCCAACAGTAGGACTTCTATAGTAACCAGACTCCATCCAAGATTCTACGATGGTCGACCACCTTCCAGATTTCATCTGAGCTCCTACAAGAGCCAGATCCCAGCCGAACTTCTACAACGGATGGGTTCCACCAGCCAGATCTTTACTCCGAACTTCTTTCAAACTTCATCAATAATCGAGCTTCTCCAGCAGTGGGACTTCTACAATAAGAAGTCTCTACCCGAGCTTTCACGGTAACCGATCTTCATCTGAGCTTTTACAATAAGCGGACTTCACCCGGACTCCTACAAGAGCTGGACTCCATCCGAACTTCTACAGCAGAATTGAATCCCGGACTCCTCCAACGTTCGACCTTCCACAGTGTCCTTAAGACTCCTCCAGCAGACAAACCTCCACCACGCCATCTGAACTCCACTATCGGACGATCCCTTGCTGGATTTTTCATGAAACTGGACCTCTCCGACAGACAATCTTCAGATGAGCTTTCACATCAGGCAAATTTCAGATGGACTTCTCTGGCAATCGGACTTCTACCAGATTTCACCAACAGAAAGTCCCCATCTGAGCTTCTACAGCAGATGACTCCCGCCTGTAGCATCAGCGCCCAAGGCATCTGACAATAGTAGACTCATCAGCAACCTCAAAAACATCCGAGCTTCTCTTGGATTACTGAGCCAGAGAGCCATTCCATTCCATCAGACGTCCCAGCTGAGCTTCAGCCATCAGGCCCGAACTCTCTGGCAAGTCACGACAATGGCCACTACCCTACTCCACTCTCTGTAATCAATTTCATGTGGCCCCACCACTCTCTGATAAGTCGTGACAATGGACACCACTCCACTCTCCATAACAAACTCCACATGGCCCTGAATGGCCCCCTGACGCCACTACTCTCTATAACAAACTCCGTGTGGCCCCGAACGGCCCACTACCAGGCAGTTACAGACGTTGCTGTCAATCAGTTATGCTCTTTGTCTATAAAAAGGGATGCCCAGATACGTTCTTCTCTAAGCTCTAAACTCTATCTCAAAATTCTGTTAAAATCTCATTCGAGTGCTCCATTTTTGTTGAGGCAGAGTACTGACTTGAGTGTCCGAGGGTCTTGCCGGAGCACCCCCAACTCTGATTTAGACTTCCCTTGTAGGTCCCGATAGTGGATGCGATCTCCTCGACTCCAGCTTCTCCGACGTCGGTGGAGTTCTACACCAATAAAGACCATTGAGATACTTATCCTAGTACACATTTGATATGTGTAGCCCATATGATGTGCTAAAAAAGGAAGTTGTCTCTACTTCGTGACCTTCATCGATGATTAGTCATGGTATAGGTAAGTATATGAGATACAAATCTGAACTTTTTGAAAGGTTCAAAGAATTCAGATATAAAGTAGAGAAGCAAATCAATAAATTTCTAAAGGTACTTTGATCAGATCAAGGATGCAATACCAATGAAAAAATTTTTTTTGGTTATCTCATAAAATAGCATAGTTTCATATTGGATCGCTCTTAGTATATCTCAGCTCAACAAGATAATTAAGAAGAGTCATGGGACTATATGAGATATGGTTCGATCCATGATAGAATACAGTGATTTATTTTGTTTCTTTAGGGACATGCTTTATTTTTATAGAATTGGGTTCTCTCTAAATCTGTTCCTACCACACCGTATGAGATATGACATGATGAGAACTGAATCTTGATTATTTCAAGATCTAAGGATGTCCAGCCTGTGTCAAAGACAGTGGGCAAATATACTAGAGGATAGGTCTATAAAGCTCATCCTAAAAGAGTTTAGGATACTACTTTCTGAAAGGATTATAATGTGATTGTGATCCGATATGCTACCTTCTTGAAAAATTGTTTAACCAAGATGAAGCAGTGGGAGGAAAGTTAAGCTCGAAGAGAGTATTTTTGAAGAGCAGCGAGTCTTGAGATCTAAAGATCCTATTCATGATGAGCCAATATGCATATATTCCTCCATCTCGTACATATAGTAGGATCTCCAATCTTCTTGCAAGGTACTTGGGTATACTTAATAGAGGATGTAGAGAAAATTATTTCTCATGAAAGATTGAGAACATAGAGATGATCCCAAAACCTACAATGAAGAGATGTTAGACATCGACTCTAAGAAAGAATGTGAATTAGCTTTTTTGACTAGATATCTTTTGAAGTTTTCTATATAGAGTAGCTCATGGATTTTATTTTTTATGATAGGAGATCACAAAGTCTACAATAATCATGAAGTTGAAACATTTATTTCGATGATATGATCAAATTATTTGATCAGAAATAAAGAATTATGTATTTTCAAAAGGGTTAGTGGGAGTGTCCAATACTGACATCAGTTAAAGTATGGTTGTATATAGAATTCTCCATGAAAGACATAAAGCAAGCATCCTATATTCTAAAAATATAAAGATCTATAAAGATAGATGCAATTGGATGCTTGTGTTTTCACAGATAAAGTATACAGAGTATATGCTGAAAAGATTCAGCATAGAAATCTCGGAGAGGGGTCTGCTATCCTCTTGGGCATAGATATATACCATGTAATGTACTTGAACTGATATAGTTGATACTGTGAATGTCACGAGTAGATATCAATTGTATCCAAGCTAGGAGCGCTGGATTGTTGTGAAAACATCCTTAAGCTCTTGAGAAGAACTAAGGATTTGTTCTTATTATGAAGAAAGATCAAAGATAAGAGTGGGAGGATACACCAATTCAGATTTTATATCTGTTGGGTATAAAATACCCCCCGGCCGAAGTTTGTAAAAGCCTGACCCTTCCAGGGCTTTTCCGACTTCCGACCTTGTGTGGTGTCTCTCTGAACCCCCTCGACCGTCCGAGCTTCCGAACTTCTCTGACAGTGAGCTTCTTCATCCATCTACCGGGCCGCTCCCAAGGCTCTCTAGGCCTCACTATCAGTCGACCTTCTACAGTGATCAACTATTCTCTGAACTTCTTCTGGACTTCGTCAATATCCGAGCTTCTTCGACAATGAGATCTCTACAGTAATCAGACTCCATCCAAGTTTCTACGGTGGTCGACCACCTTCAGGATTCCAATCGAGCTCCTGCGAGAGCCAAACTTCTACTACGAGCGGTCTACTCCGAACTCCTACTACGAGCGGTCTACTTCGAACTCCTACTACGAGCGGTCTACTTCAAACTTCTACTACGAGCGGTCTACCCCAGATAACTACTATAAGTAAATTTCATTCGAGCCTCTACGTAAATATATTTCTTTCGAACTTCTATTACAGATAGACTTCAACCGAGCTTCTTTGTAGCCGGATCCCAGACGAGCCTCTACAATGGGACAGGACCCACCGGCTAGGTCGCTACTCTGAGCTCCCACGACAATCGATCTTCGATCGAGCTTCTACAATAAGCGGTTTCCCTTCAGCCTTCTACAAGAACTAGACTCCATCCGAACTTCCATAGCAGATGGATATCGGATGAGCTCCTACGACGGACGAACTCCGGTAGCTGGATTTCTACAACGATGAATCACCTCCGATGTCTACCGAACCTCCCCAACACCATCCGAAGTCTACCGCCGACCGACCCTCCACCAAATTCTTCATGAAACCAGACTTCTTCAGCGGATAATCTTCAAATGAGCTTCCACATCAGGCGAATCCTAGATGGACTTCTCTAGCAATCGAACTCTTACCGAACTTCATCGATGGAAAGTCTCCATCTGGGCTTCTACAACAGATGACTCCCACCTGTAGTATCAGCGCCTAAGGTATCCGACAATTGTAGACTCATCAGTAGCTTCGAAAACATCCAAGCTTCTCCTAGATCGATGGGATAGAGAGCCATTCTACTCCATCAGATGTCCCAGCCGAGCTCCAGCCAATAGATCCGAACTCTCTAGCAAGTCACGACAATGGCCACTACCCTGCTCCACTCTCTGCAATGAATTTTGCGTGGCTCCACTACTCTCTGGCAAGTCGCAACAACAAACACCACTCCACTCTTCGGGTTCTACCACTCTCTGGCAAGTCGCGATAACGGACACCACTCTACTCTCCATAACAAACTCCACGTGGCCCTGAACGACCCCTGATGCCACTACTCTCCGTAACAAACTCCGCGTGGCTCTGAACAGCCCACTACCAGGCGGTTATAGATGTCGCTGTCAATCAGTTACGCTCTCTGTCTATAAAAAGGGACCCCCAGATACGTTCTCCTCTAAGCTCTAAACTCTATCCCAAAACTCTGCTAAAATTTCCACTCGAGCACTCCATTTCTGTTGAGACAGAGTACTGAGTTGAGCGTCGAAGGGTCTTGCCGGAGCAGCCCCAACTCTAGTTTAGACTTCCCTTGCAGGTTTCGGTGGCAACCGCGGTCATCTCAACTCCAGCAACTCCGGCATCGATGGAATTCTGCACCAATAATATCTATCATTGATGGTAGAATGTCAACATCACAGGTGTAATCATGTCGATATCTTGGAAGGGTTTCAAGTAATCGATTGATGGAAGCTGAGTATATTGTAGATATGTAGGATGCATTCTGGTTCTAATGTTAGTTGCAGAATTAGATGTCATGCCATCAGATGCTATGACTTTATACTGCAAAGATAATGACACCATAGCCCTTGCTAAGGAGCTTAGGTCTCACCAGATATCCAAACACATAAAGCAGAAGAACAGACGACTATCTCCAGTAGAAATACATAGAGATGCAGAGAGCAAACACTATATGAGATATATAGTTAACACACTGGTAAGTCACTTAGCTAGCCGAAGACTATAGCCTATCTTGTGAAGATGGGGTTTGGTATATAGCAGATTGGCTTTAGTGCAAGTGAGAGATTCTTGGATGTGTGCCCTATAAGCCAATCTTGACTGATGCATATCATGTTTCTAAGATATGATTTTCTACTTATTGGGTATTTATGTTACCATTCATGTTTTATGCATCCATGAATCATCCAAGGGATTAACAAGATGATGACACATATTCTTAAAGAGTTAAAAATTTGAGACATGTGTCATTGATGGTTAATTTCTAAATTGCTCCTGATCATAGGATCATCATGGGGATGGTGATTGATCTGGATAGATCAGTGCACGGATTGCTTCCTTCGGATAGATAAATCTTGAGTCTGCAGTGTAGCGACACTGAAGCGAGAGTGCAGATAATTATTAGAGAACAACTAACACTGAGCATGACCAACACGAGAAGTCACATGGATATTTGCTCACTCGTTAGTGACTTTCTTAATGCTACAGTTGTATGACTGATTCTTTGATCTGAGATGGTACTACTACTCACAATGAGACTGCTGGAGTTTGATTGATACATAAATATTGATCTTAATGAGCTATTATAGTAGATGTTGGTGACAGTTGATCCATTATAGGAGTAGGATGCGCATCAAGATGGGATCATACGATCCTAACAGAAGGGAGTAGTCCTATGAGATTTAAGAAGCTGAGTTTTTAAGTCTATGGCCATAGCAGTATGATTGATGGAAAAGAATTTCCATAAGAATCATGCATGGACTCGAGCTGATTGAATCTATCATATAACTAATGATGAAATTTGATGATTTATCTATGACCTGCCATCTGGTCGGGACTCCCGATAGAGGGACTGTATCATACATTAACTGCACCTAGAGATTCATCACCTTTTATTCTGTTGGATTGCCACTACATACTGCTTGGTGTCACTAGTGGATTGTGAGACCCACAAGCATCATCTTGATGATCAATGATTCTTGATGGGCAGAGTTGGAATGGTTTCAACCCATTGAAAAGAGTTTCAAAGATATTATGATAGGGATCACAATATATCTTACTATCAGACAGAATAGAATCTATGGGGTCACACACAAAGAGGCTTTTGACTGATCAGATGATTGAATTACAATTATAAATCATGATAGGATTTGATTATCAATTTGATTGATGATTAATCCAATACAAAAGTTGTAATTAAATAACTCACTAAAGAGTCAGTGAGTTATAGGAGAATTAATTAGGAATTAGATTGTTAGTTGGCTCAATTTGATTGAATAATGAGACTTGCATTAAGTCTAATTAAATTAAATTTAATTTGACTTGATTTGGGTTTGGTTTGATCAAACCTAATTGAGTTACGAGATAACCAAATTGCATGAGAACATAATTCCTTGTTGAATTAGATTTTAGATTTGACTTAATTTCTAATTAGATTAGGATCTAAATAAGTATGTTTGAGTTTTTATTGAACTAAAAATTTTTATCTTCATAGGTGCACCAAATTCTAATTGGATTAGGATTAAATTGAGTTTGACTCAAGCACCAAGAGAGAGTCCAAAAAGACTAGGACTCCTTCTCTAATTAGGTGACATCTAATCTAAATAGTTTGGACTCCAAATTAGATTTAGCTTTCAATTTATTTGGGTCTAATCAATTTTTAATATGATTAGAATTGATTAGAGTTTACATTGATTTAAATCAGCCATCTTAAGTGGAGTCCTATATGGATTAAATTCTCCCTCTATGCGCCTTAAACCAAGTCCCACAACCAACCAGATTTTGGATGCCAAAAAATCCATCGCCTCATCCTCTTTTGGGTATTAGAAGGGCTTTTAAATCTCTTCTTCCCATGTGAAACTTGGGTGCAAAAACTCTTGGTAGTAGGCGGCATAAAATCCTAGAGTCCAAAGGAGTTTGGACTCTTATCTCCTACTCAAAATCAAACTCCCCTTTGCCTATTTAAACATGGGTCTTGTGGGATGGTTTGGGAAGCTGATAGAGATCAGGTTTAATGCCAAAACCAGAGGAGATATGTGCATAAAAAATCAAGGGAGAGGGAGGGATTGCGTGGTGCTTCATGGCATAAGGTAAGTTAGATGTAATCCCTTCTTTCTTACAAACAACCAAAGGTTGGTTTTTAGGACATCTCTCTCTTTTATCCTTGCTTGGACATGGGTTTTTCTTCTTCTCTTTGTCTAAGAGTTGGACAAAAATTCCTACATCTCTAGCATAGAGATTTGGTGCATGGGTTTTAGGAAGAAAATAGAAGAAAGGGTTCTTTTCATGATCTCTAGCATAGAGATCAACACCCTCCTATTTTTTTTCTTCTCTAAGAGTATCTAGAGAGAAAAGAAGATTTTCAACTGTCAAGATACAATCTCTACAAGGGAGCTAGCACTCCAATGAGATCAAGAAGCTTCTAATCAGATTGAAGTCTCGTGTGGATATCCGTAGAGACCGGATGCTTATGCGGCTTCAAGGGACCTTCAGAAGACATCCATAATCATCAGTTCGTGGTGAAGATTGACTTGTGCTAAGGTATAAAGGCTATTTATTTTTTTCTATTTAATTTTTTATCTAAATTCTATCACACATATATAGATCCGATTTATGATTTTAAGATTTGATCCTATGCATGCTTAGATTAAATTAGATTTAATCTAAATTTTTAAAATTTTACTGCATACTTATTTTGAAAAATTTTTGCATGCATGAAATCATGAAAATCCGACAGTTAGGATATAGGCCGAACCTCTCTTACTTCAGGGTTTGGGGGTGTTCAGCTTATGTTAAACAATTACAAACTGACAAGCTCAGTCTTAGATTTGATAAATTTAACTTCATAAGGTACCCCAAGGAAATAAGGGGGTATTACTTTTACGTATCTACTAAATAAAAGGTATTTGTTAGCAATAAGGCATACTTTTTGGAAAAGAAGTTCCTTATTGAAGGAATAAGTGCCTCTAAAATCGAGCTTGACGAAGTTCGACAGGTAGAAGAATCGACACCAATGATTGAACCTGAATTGGATTTGATAAGATCAAACCCAAAGCCCAATACACAAACATCCTTAAGATGATTCGATGGAGTACCGCATCAGTCAGACAGATACTTAAATTTTTTGGTCCGAGATGGGGATCCTGTTGAACTCGATGAGAATGATGAGAATTCGATCACCTATATGGATGTGATGCAGAAGTCTAACTCTAATAAATGGCTTGAAGCCATGAAATCCAAGATGGAATCTATGAAGGTTAATGATGTATGGATATTAGTTAACCCATTTGAAGGATTTAAACCCATAGGGTGTAAGTGGGTCTTCAAAAAGAAGAGGGGCATAGATGGAAAGGTAGAGACCTATAAAGCTCATTTGATTGCCAAGGGCTATCATCGGCGTTATGGTATTGACTATGACAAGATATTTTTTTGTATAACAATGATCCAGTCTATTTGGATCAAGCTTGCGATAGCAGCATACCTGGACTATGAAGTCTGGCAAATGGATGTGAAGATAGTTTTTTTTAAATGGAAAGCTGAATGAAGAGGTGTATATGATACAACTTGAAAGGTTCATATCCATAGATGAGTCCAAGGTGTGCAAGCTTTAGAGATCTATTTATAGATTGAAGCAAGCATCTCGAAGTTGGAACATATGTTTTGATAAGATGATCTGAATGTATGGCTTCATTAGAAACAGAGAGCAACCCTACATATATAAGTGGGCCAATGATTCAATAATTGTATTTCTTGTGTTGTATGTGGATGACATTCTTTTAATCGAGAATGATGTCTCTACATTATAGGAAATAAAAGTGTGGCTGTCGTCATAATTCTCCATGAAGGATATGGGAGAAGCAGCCTACATCCTAGGGATGAACATCTATAGGGATAGATCTAAGAGGCTGCTCGGGCTCTCCCAATCCATGTACATAGATATCATGCTGAAATGGTTCAGCATGAAGAATTTCAAGAAAGAATATCTTCCAATAGGCCATAAAATTTTTCTTTTGAGAGAAGATAGTCTGACAACTCCTCAAGAGATAGCGTATGAGTAGAGTTCCATATGCTTCAGCAGTAGGTTCTATTATGTATGCCATGACATGTACGAGATCAGATGTGGCATACTCACTAGGGGTAGTGAGTAGATACCAGTCTGATCTAGAAAAAAACCACTGGAAGGTCGTAAAGACCATTCTTAAGTATTTGAAAAATACTAAGGATCAGTGGCTTGTGTATGGTGAAACTGACTTGAAACTAATGGGGTTTACTGACTCCAACTTTTAGTCAGACCATGATGATAGCAAGAGTGTGTCAGATTATATTTTTATTCTAAATGATGGAGCGATCTACTAAAAAAGTTTTAAATAGTACATTGTGGCTGACTCTGTTGGTGAAGCGAATATATCGCGGTATCCGATGCTGCGAAGAAAGTTGTATGGTTGAGAAAGTTCATCAGTGAGCTCAGAGTGGCACCCTTCATTGATGTTCCCATCTTGTTATATTACGACAATACTGGAGCCATTGCTCAAGCCAGAGAATCAAGGTCCCATCAACATACCAAACATATTCTGCACCACTATCACCTTATCTGAAAGATCGTGGATCAAGATGACGTCGACCTTCAAAAGATCAATGAAAAAGAGAATCTAGCTAACCCATTTGCTAAAGCTCTCAAAATCAAGGAGTTCGATGTCCACAAGTCGAAGATGGATATTCGATACTGTACCGATTGACTTTAGTCCAAGTAAAAATTATTGAAAAATATGTCTCAAAGTCAATCGTCAGTCTGTTGACGATTGTGCTTATCCTATAAATTATATATAAATTTTTATTAATAAAAATTATTTGATATTTTCTATTACAAATTATTCATCTTTGAACTCTTGTATTGCAACAAGGTCTTCAGGACTATAGTTAATCGATAAAGAAGGATTTGTTGTTTAGTCCTTAAAAGTGTTTGCGACCAAATAATATGCTATTAATAGGATGATAGTAATATCAAGTACAGGTCATTGTGTGCTATATGAGTTGGTTGTCTTCTTAATTAAAGAGTATGGAGATACTATTATGGTATACAGATAAAATATAGGAGTACATTCACATCGAACGTGATCATGTGTCGAGCACTTTGCTGTCAAGAGTAGCTCCTAAAGGATATGGATATAAGTGTCCCTCTGACCTAAGACCACCACAGTGACTTGTAAGCAACTCACTATACTTTAATACCAGACTATCTCAGTTTATAACTCAATAATGGAAGGATACTAGGTGTAGTCAAGTACTTATTAAGTCGGTATGTGGATCAAGATGGAATTGACCCCTCTAAATTAGTAAGAGATATGCATCAGTGTATTTCAATTTAGTAAAATTTTGATCAGGATAATTCATAAGATGGATTTGAAAGGTTGAAATACAATATGGTTGACTTAATTAAGGTTGATTGTTAAATCCTAGGTCACCTTGAGCATTAGGATCAAGGGATGAATTATACGGTAACCATACACCAATAGATTCTAGAATATTACTTTGCAATACTTCGACATATCCGATTGTTGGGTCACCAATGCTAGATGGTTACATTGATTGGTATAGAAAGTTATTCCTATGCTATTGGCTTAGGTTCGAACCTATAGGATCACACGCATTAAAAGATTTGATCAGATCTGATGGCTGAAGAGTCCAATTGGATTATGACTTTGGTGAGGAGTCCCATTAGGACTGGGACTCTGGAAGAGAGTCCCACTGAGATTGAGACTTTACTATTAATGAAGAATTAATTAGTAATTAGATTACTAATTGAATCAATTTGATTGAGTAAAGAGCTTTGGATCAAGTCCAATTGAATTAGATTCAGTTCGACTCAGATTGAGTTTGATATGATCAATTCTGATTACAAAAAAAATTTGATCTTGATTCGATCAGAATTTTGACTTGGATAATTTCTAATTGGTTAGAAATTTAATGAAATATCTAAGTTTCTAATTAGATTAGATTTATTTCTATCAGTGGGTTCAATACAAATTTGATTGGGATTAGAATCAGATTAGAAATGAAGAGTCCTTGTCAACTTAGACTCTATCCTTATCTCCTTGCGCCATACTTGGCCTCATGCCCACATCTCCATGCTAAATTGGATTTGGCTTGACCTTTTTAGTGTCAAAGTAGTAGACCCAATATGGATGGGCGGCAATGATTGATGAGTCATAATCTTATCTCCTGCCTAATTTGAATGTGATCCAAATTAGAGATAAGATGTAAACTAGGAAAGGGATTTTTTATACATGGAAGATTGTTGGCAACTTTATGATTTCTTTCTTATTTTTCTTAAAGTGTTTTTTGGCATGTGAGACTCTAAAATCCTTCTCCACACCATAGTGATTTTTTTTTGAATTTTTTGGGATGTCAAAAGTGGTTTTGGTGTTGACTCTTGGTGCCCTTCCTTTGGTGAAACCCTAATTCCTAGTCTACAAAAGGGTGGCTTCTCTTCTTTGATGTGATGCTTTTCTTCTCCCTTACAAGTGATTTCACTTTTAGAGTCTCTCCTCCTCCTCCTCTCTTCCTCATCCAGATCTCCTCTTGCTTTGGAGTGTCCAAGTTGCTTGAATAAGAAGGAAGAGATCAGCTGTCAAAGTTGTTTGCAGACTAACATCTCCAAACCCGTGATCTGTATCAGTCTTCGTGTGGATTTTCTATAGAGGCTAGACAACTTTGTGTGGCTGTAAGTGATTTGAGGAACATCCTCTTCAAGCATTAGACTAGAGGAGATCAAGATCCAATTGGTTTGGTAACAATCCTTAACTTGTCTTGATCATACTAATAGATCTAATAGTTAGATCTTGGATTTCAGCACCGCTGAGATTGATGTGATTTTTATTTTTAGATCTAAAATATATATTTTTTATATAATAAGATAATCACATGATAGCTTAGATTAGATCTTATGCATGTGATTAGAATTAAATTATTTTTTTTTTTTTATTTTATAAAATTTTTAAATCACATGCATAGCACTACCTTGTATTTCCTTCACATCATCCCCTTGAAAGTTAGCAGGTAGTTTCATGCATGTAATTCAAAAAATTTTTTAATCTTAATGCAGCAGAATGGATTTAGATTAAATGCTTTAACCTAGCATGCATTAGATCTAATTTGAAAAGTACCTAAGCATGGATCTTATGATACTACAAGCATGCATAATTTGAAATCTAAAAACCATAGATCACATCTATGCTGTAGATCACATCTACCATCAAATTGAGATTAGATCCCAATACTTGAGTGCAGGTCGATCTACACCATAGTTGATGATTGTGGATTTATCAGATTCTTCCAGCCGCACAGACATCCGACCTCTATATGTATCCACATGAGGTTTCTGATCAAATCAGAGGTCCGATGATCTGGTTCCTTCTTTAGATCTCTCAGACACTTTAACAGGAGAAGAAGGATATGAGGAAGAAGTGATGGAGGAAGAAATCTAGGGAACACTATTTCTCTCTTCCCAAGAGCCCACATCCTAGATCTAGAACCCTAGATCTATTCTCACACCAAGATGAGGAAGCCCCACTCTTTCTCACACACAACCCAAAATTCTTCTTCTCTTGTTTGGTGGAATTTCGTGTCACACGCATAAAAGAATAGTGCCCTACAAGCCAATCGCATGGGTGATGTGAAGGAACTTTTCTATTTTTTCTTTCTGCTCATTTGCATGACATTAATTATTTTACGTTTTATCATTTGCTGCATCATATTTTTATGATTATGATAAATTCCATAGATTAGGATAATAATTTTAGGACCATGATGAGATCATGCTAGTGAGACTTAAAATCTTGATCATTCCAATCTAAAATATTTTTAATCGTTAGATCATTGAGTCGGAGATCGATGATGCCGGTAAGACTGGTACATCCTAGTATATTTGATGGAGAGGGTGGTTGATCTCACAATCACTTGTATGGTGACACTAATACAAGGATGTAGGTGCTCATTAGAGAATGAGTTCACTGAACTAACCCATAGGAAGAATATTTGATGGAGCCTTATAGCATGTTGACAAATGGTTCTCTAGTGAAAGTGGTGTATATGATCTTTTGACCTGAGATCACTATGGTACCTTGTGTATATGGATCTTTACTTTGGTTTATTCTCTAGCATATCATTTTGAGATGTATGTGAGATATTCTAGATATGGTGAAGTATGCATGAAGGTTGTGAGTGGTCAACAAGAAATCGATCACTCTTTGTAGAAGTAGAGAACATCCTATGTAATCTCATAGGATGATGACTCTGAGAGTCTCTGACCAGAGCAGAGATGAATAGAAGAAAAAATTTATACTGATTCATTAATCGAGTCATCATCATCAGATAGAGATACATATGGATAGGTATTTATGTTTGACATATTTTCATGCCTATGACCTTTCTGGGATATTGTGTGATATCGAAAAATTGAATTGCACGGTAACTCACTATGGAAGGATAATTTTAGTATTTCTATCAAATTTTAAATCTTTTAGATAGTCATGACACATTGCTAGACATCAATCTTGACTTGTGGACTTGTTAGAATTAAAAGAGTTTAATTCGAGAATCAATTAGAAAGAGTCATAGTTGATTGAAACTCTTGAACTGATCTAATCTAATCAGATTATGGTTACATCGAGAGTCTTGATCCACTGCTGGCTAGATTTGAAATTCAATGGATTACACACAATAGAGATTTGATTTTAATCTAATTTATTTAGATTTATTGTAAATTCAATGGGTTAATTAAATTGCTAGCATATGAATTAACATAAGTTCCCAATTTGGTTCAGTGCAAAGGTATTTGTGCTAACCCTTGACTTGTTCCTTGACCTAATGTGATTGGATTTGAATCATCTAATTAATAGATGGCTTATCTAATTTTTATGAAAGAATTATATGTGGAATCAGTCTCCTCCACACCAATATCCCACACACAAATAATTGTAATGCCCCATTTAATTTTGGTGTTAAGAAGGAAGAGTCCTTCTTAACAAAGTATCTTAAATTTTCTTCTTAATTTCATGCGTCCCTTTTATTCCTTGTGTCATCGGATGGCTCTTGGGATTGTGGGTGTAGAAAAGGAGTCCTTCTTTTAGGAAGAATTTGAATGCCACAAAATAAATGGGATGCCACATGTAAGTGTTGAATATGGAAGAGTCCTAATTGTTATGGACTCTTGGTTTCTCATCCTTTCCTTAATCCCATGTGCCATATGATGGCATCTTAATTTTTCTTAATAGAGGAAGAGTCTTTTTACTGGTCAATCACTTCTTATTCCATGCCTTAGCCATTGGTTTCCATGCAAAATAAATAAATAAACAAATGTTAGCATGTAAAGAATAAGGGATGCCAAGAGTTGGCATCCCATGGTGTTGCCCCTTCTTTTCTATAAATAGGGGGTGCTACACCTAGTTCTATGTGTCAATTTTGGCTGAGAGTAGGCATGGAAATGAGAATAAAATGATGGAAAAAAGTTTGAAAAAAAATGACAAGAAGAAAAAGGAAAGCATGAGATGCTTGTCTTAAAATTAGATTGTTCAAGTGTTGAAAATTTGATTTAATTTTGTGTGGTGAGATCATTTGAGAATTGATTCTTAAAGTGGTCCTAGTAGAGGTCTCAAAGGCATACAAGTGGTGGTGCAATCCATTCTTGCAAAAGACGATCGGCAGCAAACTTATGAAGAAGGCTGCAGCACTACGTCGAATTGGGAAGGGCTCTGATCAGTCCCGTGTGGATCACCATTGGAGGACTTCTACTTTGAAATCTTATCGAGATCTCAAGATTATCAGTTTATAGTCTTCATATTGGTATATGACTTTTGATCTCTTCTTGTTATACATGCTTTTGTGGTTTGATTGTAATCATCAAGGTGTTCCTAGGGCTTTTGTATTCTGGTAGTCTAGTTTAATTGTTAAACTTTATTTTCAATTATTGAATGAATATAAATTTTTTTTAAAATTTATATTTCACTATATTACCAAAACTCAATAGTGATATCAGAGCTATCCTTGTTGATTCAATCAAATTTCATGTTATTATTGTGATATGGATTAGATCCAGTTCAAACTATATCAAAATCAAATTTTTTGATTGATATTTAGTTGATATTTTTGATGTATCTTTTATTAATGATAAAATATTATCAATCTATGATCAAAACTTGGATATAAAAATTCTATAGTCTTTTGACTTGTGAGACGAGTTTAAATTAAATCTCATGATCTAATTTTTGATGGAATTGAAAATCCCGTGTATATGATGCGCGGAGCCTTGGAATGCTACATATAGATGTACATTGCCAAGACTTAGGATTTTTATATTTGACGCATTCACCTAAGATCCAAGGATAGACCATCATGTTATTGGGCACTCACCATTATGGGTCTTCGATCTTGGTTGTTGCCCAAGATATGTGTAGAGCTGAAAAATTTTGATCATGAAAATGATGCATCAGACATGGATTAGGATTTTTATCTATGAATTTGGTTAACTATAATTCATTAATCTAAAGTATTTAGAATTAATGATTATAGATTAAATCAAATTCATAGTTCTAATTTGATTAGAAATATGTTTGACTTAGGTTAATCAAATTGTCATTTACCTAATTTGATTAGGATTTGAGTAATGGTTGACCGAATCTATGCTAACCTAATTGAATTAGGATTAACCTAGGAATTGGTCAACATAACTCAAAATGATGATAAATGATTGACTTAAAATTAAATTTGGATCAAATGTTGAACCCAAATCAAAAATTCTAAATGGGCCTTATGCCCAAATATTTAAACATCTCCAATGACATATTTATGAATGATATCACAATTATGATAACATGAGAAGTTAGTTACTATGTTTTATAATTATTATAAAAATATATGTTGAGTGATTATGGACTATGGTGCTTCCATGTGATGGATGTATGCATGAATGCTTCCCTATTGGCTGATTATATACATGCATTTGCAAAAATTGCAATAGAGACTGAGTGCCCCTGATACATTATATAATCAGCTGAATCTTTCTTTTGTATATTTCTAAATATTGATTGAGATTATTTGAGAATAGATAAAAATTATTTTTTTTTATTTTCAAATAAAGATCAAGCATTCATGGTAGTCTTTATGGAGATGAAGACTGGACTACCAGTCATTTGTAGAGTAGAGGCACATTAAGTTTAAGATGGTTCAATCTGTGATGCACCTAGAATTAAACCCATAAATCATCCTATGGCTCGGATGATTTTTCAGAAGTCCATAACCATTAAATTTTCTTATATATGCTCTTACATGCTGGTAGTTAGAATTAAAATGTATATATTTTGGATGTGCATGAGACCAAAGTCCCTCGTTTAAATTATATTTAAGTCATAATGGCAAAGTGTTAAGAACACTACCCATGCCTTCCTTCATGCTGAGCCAGTATTATGTCAAGAACCATAGTAGGCTTGTTGTGCTATCCACAAGGCTTATTGTGGAGACTGATTTGATACTGTCTTGGTACATAATGAAGCTAATGATACTTAGCTCATACTAAGTCAACAGAGTATATCAAAAACTATAGTGAGTTTGTTGTGTTATCCATAAAACTTGCTATAGGGATTGATATGATGTTGACTTAGTGATGATTATGGCATATTTTGGTAATGCCATCTTGTTGTACTATCCACAAGGATAATATTATTCAGATATGACTATATAGGATTGAAAGGTATGACTTAACTAAAATGCTATAGTTTGTTGTACTATCCACAAGACTATAAGTATTTTAGAGATAAAAATTATGTTGAGAGTTGCATGAGATGCAATTAATGAAGAGTTACCTATCCTTGAACTCATAGGAGCTTATTGTGCTATCCACAAGATTTTTTATAAGGAATTGAGATCTCAACCCCACTAAGGAACTGATGATAGGTTTCTTCATTTTTTATACTTGAGGGCTATAAAATTTGTTAAAATAGTGGAAGACACATTTAGATAAAAATCTCATCTAAATTATGCATGTCATCATGAGTAGTCCTTTTATGTTCTTATATATTTTTTGCATCTTCACTATCACTGTATGGTATGTTTGATATTTTTATATTGATCGAACTTCATGGAATGGTTAAGAAATCTGAGAATAATTCTCATATAGATGATAGTCTCCTATTCATCTGATTTCGATTGGATCGGAGATGATACTATAAAGAAGGAAAAACTACATATGTGATATAGTGGGGTGATAGTATGACTGCCAAATTTATCCTGATTAACTTAATCGTGTGATTAAGTCAATATCATGGATGGTGCGATAATTCAAGATTCGATCCTCCTAACTCTCTCAAGTTCCTTCTTTAGTATCTCCCAAGAGAAGAAAGGTGAAGATTGTCTTCACTATGAGTATCTATTATTATTATAGCAATGATGAGCATTAGAGATAAATTGCAAGAGTTATCTTGCAAATATGAAGTAGTAGCAGGATGCAAAGGTTGCATCTGCTAATGGTTTGTATGTGATACAAACTAATTTATCATTGAGTGTTTCAGCTTTAAAATTTTGGGTATGTGATACCTTATATAGGTTTCTCTTATGCAAAGTGTTGCTGGATCTATAAAGCTAAAGAGAGATGCCTACATATTTTTGGCACTAATGGATAGTCTATTTATGCTAAAAGCTGTAGGAACCTACATATTTTTTGTACCTTCTAGCAAGATTTAGAAACTAGTAAGACCGTTGTTATATACCTAAATTTATCAGAAATATTATTTCAATTCCTATGTTATTATAACATGGTTTTGAAATTAATGTATAAAGTAAAAATTACTTTCCTTCTGATAAAATTTTATGGCTATGGATTTATGATAATGGTCTCATATTTCTATCACTCAATGATGTTATTCTTCTTGTTGATGAGAATAAAAAATAAATATGTGATGGTCACATATCTCAAGGCAAGCAAGGTATTAGGTCTTGAACATATGGATGTTCGAAGGCTAATAATATCTTGACCCAGAGATGAACACTTCATATGAGATATAATGTGTTTCTTAATTTGCTTCACAGACTTTATTATCTCATTTTGGGGATATACCCTAGAAATTACTGTATGTGTTTTGAATTAGATACCATCAAAATCTGTTACTAGTACTCTATCTGAGATATGAAAAAGGCAAAGATGCAGGTTGCCCAACTTATGTGAAAAAGCATTGATGTACATAAGTTTTATGCTAGATCAGATTTTGTATAAGTTTATAGGTTATTCTAAAAGAGTAGTATGTGATACTATTTCTACCATTCTACTGGACAAAAGATATTTTATCAGTAGGTATGCCACCTTTTGAAAAGAAAATTTTTTTCTAAGAAAGGGTCAGTGGGAGGATAATTGAACTTGAGAAGTTCAAGGCCTATGAACTATCCCAATATAACCTGTGGAGTATCCACAAGTTGATCCTCAATTAGATGTGCACATTGATGAGGCACAACTATGACACACACCTCCTCACCGAAGGCCAATCTGAGAGTGTAGTGTATCACTCAAAATAGGGGTTTGTCATTATGAATAACTATACACTATACATCATTGAGAATGATGTTTTCTTGATCTATTTGAAAATCATCATGAGTAGAGACTCTGATAGTTGGCTTGAAATCCAGATATCCAAAATGATCTCTCTATACATCAACTAAGTATGGACTATGGTTGAAGCACCTATGGGTATGACCCAACAGGTTGTTGATAGGAATGTCAATTCAGATTTTTACTATTGCCACACACCATCTAGAGAGTTTGTCTCTAGTGGAAGGCAAATATATTTATGGATAAAAGTAGGTATTGAGGAGGTGGTACTTTCATTTTTGATGAGATAGTCAAAATGTTGGACTTTATCAAATATAGATGAACCATGTGTGTGTGCAAGAAGATCGGTGGGACTCCTACTAACTTTTTGATTATGTGTGTAGATGACATACAGCATATTGAAAAGGTAGTCCCGATATTGTACTCGATCAATAACATGCTTATCACAAAAATTTTCATGAAATAGATTTGGGTATCATCCAATTTACTTGGTATCTATAGTGATGGATCTAAGTGGATGTTAGGCTTATCCCAGTCTAGGTACATGGATTTTTATGTTGAAGGGGTTCAACATGAATGGGTGTAAAAGTGTTTACTTACCCAAATATCCAATGTACCTAGCCTGATGTGGTTTATGCCTTGTGCACAATCATTAATTTCAGGCAGATCCATGATAGAATCTTATGAAAACTGTGAAAAGCATTCTCAAAATACTTGAGAAGTACTAGAGAAGCAGTGATTTGGAAGAGTTCCAAATAGCAAACTGTGTTTGACTTAGTTAATTACTATTAGTGAAGATTGCTAAGGAAAATCGCCAGATGAAAGCATTCATCATTGAGTTGGGTGTGCTCTCATCAGGAACCCATGCATATCCTAAGCACTTTCAGCTCATTCATGATTTGATGAGTTAATACTAAGAATAGTATAATAGACCAGTTCACTAAGCCTTAACACAACAGCAGTGTGTTCGCCA
The DNA here is from genome assembly GCF_000442705.2 of Elaeis guineensis. NCBI lineage: Eukaryota > Viridiplantae > Streptophyta > Magnoliopsida > Arecales > Arecaceae > Elaeis > Elaeis guineensis. Next base: position 44,815,211 of record NC_025994.2, read on the forward strand.
TCCTGATTGCATAAGCATCAGGTGTAGAGGTGATTGGGTTTAGTGCAAGTGGAAGATTGAAAGAATAGTGTCCTACAAGCCAATCGCATGGGTGATGCGAAGGGACTTTTCAATTTTTTTTCCTACTTATTTGCATGATATTAGTTATTTTATTTATGAGTAACTATATTTCATCATTTGCTGCATTATATTTTTATGATTATGATAAATCCCATAGATTAGGACAATAATTTTAGGACCATGATGAGATCATGTCAGTGAGATCTAAAATCTTGATAGCTCCAATCTAACATATTTTCAGTCATTAGATCATCGAGTCGGAGATCGATGATACCGATAAGACTGGTACATTTTATATATGCTTGACAGAGAGAGTGGTTGATCTCATAATCACTTGTGTGGTGACACTAATACAAGGATGTAGGTACTCATTAGAGAATGAGTTCACTGAACTGACTCGTAAGAAGAATATCTAATGGAGCCTTATAGTATGTCGACAGATGGTTCTCTAGTGGGAGTGGTGCATGTGATCCTTTGATCTGAGATCATCATGGTACCTTATGTATATGGATCTTTACTTTGGTTTACTCCCTAGCATGCTACTTTGAGAGTATGTAGGATATTATGGGTATAATAAAGTATGCATGAAGGTTATAAGTGGTCAATAAAAAATCGATCACTCCTTATAGGAAGAGAGAACATCCTATGTGATCTCACAGGATGATGACTTTGAGAGTCTCTGATCAGAGCAAGGATGAACAGTAGAAAAGATTTTTACTAGTTTATCAACCTAGTCATTATCATCAGATCGAGATACATATAGATAGGTATTTGGGTTTGACATATTTTCATGCCTATGGTCTTTTCGAGATGTTGTATGATCAAAAGATTGATTGCACGATAATTTACCATGGAAGGATAATTTTGATATTTTTATCAAATTTTAAATCTTTTGGATAGTCATGACACATTGCTAGATATCAATCTTGACTTATGGACTCATCAGAATTAAAAGAGTTTAATTTGAGAATTAATTAGAAAGAGTCCTAGTTGATTGAGACTCTCGAGCTGACCTAATCTAATCAAATTATAGTTACGTCGAGAGTCTTGATCTACTGCTGGTTAAATTTGAAACTCAATGGGTTACACATAATAAAGATTTGATCTTGATCTAATCTATTTGAATTTATTATAAATCTAATAGATTAATTAAATTGCTAGTATATGAATTAACCCAAGTTTTTAATTGAGTTTAGTGCAAAGGTGTTTGTGCTAACCCTTGACTTGTTGCCTTGACCTAATATAATTAGATTTGAATCATCTAATTAATAGATGGTTTATCTATTTTTTATGGAAGAGTTTCATGTAAAATTAATCTCCTCCACACCAATATCCCATGCATAAATAAATGCCCCATTTAATTTTGGTGTTAAAAAGGAAGAGTCCTTCTTAACAAAGTATCTTAAATTTCCTTCTTAATTTCATGCATTCCTTTGATTCATCGTGTCATGGGATGGCTCTTGGGATTATGGGCATAGATAAGAAGAAGGAGTCCTTCTTTTGGAAGAAATTTGAATGTCACAAAATAAATGGGATGCCACATGTATGCGTTGAATATGGAAGAGTCCTAATTGTTATGGACTCTTGGTTTCTCATCCTTTCCTTAATCCCATGTGCCATATGATGGTGTCTTAATTTTTCTTAGCAAAAGAAGAGTCCTTCTGCTGGTCATTCACTTCTTATTCCATGCCTTAGCCATTGGTTTCCATGCAAAAAAAGAAAAGAAATTAAATGTTAGCGTGTAAGGAATAAGGGACACCAAGAGTTGGCATCCCATGGTGTCACCCCTTCTTTCCTATAAATAGGGGGTGCTACACCTAGTTCTATGTGCCAATTTTGGCTAAGAGTAGACATAAAAATGAGAAAAAAATAATGAAAAAAAATCTGAAGAAAAAGATCAGCAAAAGGGAGAGAAACATAGAAAGAAAGAGAGGAAGAAAAAAGAAAGCATGAGATGCTTGTCCTAAAATCAGATTGTTCAAGTGTTGAACATCTGATTTGATTTTGTGTGGTGAGATCATTTGGAAATTGATTCTTAGAGTGATCTTAGTGGAGGTCTCGAAAGTATACAAATGGTGGTGTAATCCATTCTTGCGAAGGACGATCGGCAGCAAACTTACAAAGAAGGCTGCAGCACTACGTTGAATTGGGAAGGGCCTTGATCAGTCCCATGTAGATCACCGTTGGAGGGCTTCTACTTTGGAGTCTTATGGATATCTCAAGATTATCAGTTCATGATCTTCATGTTGGTATATAGCTTATGATCTCTTCTTGTCATACATGCTTTTGTGGTTTGATTGTAATCATCAAGGTGTTCCTAGGATTTTTGTGTTTCGATAGTCTAGTTTAATTGTTAAACTTTATTTTCAATTATTGAATGTATGTAAAAAATTTTAAAATTTATATTCTGCTATGTTACCAGAACCCAACAATGCACAAAAGAGAAGGGCTTCTTAAGGTTGGCATCCAAGGGAGTTAGGATGAAACCAACCTCATCCAAAGATAAGGTTTAAATTCAAACTTGAATTCAAATCTAATTTGAATTCAAACTTAAACCAAACTCCATCCACATCCAAAGCAAGTTGAAAGTGGGCAACAACATTCAAATTTGGCATGAAAAAATTGTTAGAAAGTAAGTTGATTCGTATGCATAGATTGAAGGATATCTATAGTAGTTCTATGCATATAATTTTAAAATTTTTAGCGGAAGCAAGAAAGATTAAACTATTTAATCTAAATTACATACATAAGATCATATCTAAACTACCAATTAGGGACCTATGACATGAATTAACATGTAATTAAAATCTAAAATTAAAGAAAACTTACATCGCTCACATTGATGCCCTTGATCAGATCTAACCATTAGATCTGATCTGATGAGTTCAGAACTCATTACCTTCATGTGAATAGCTGATCACCGCAATCGATTGTGTGAATCTGAGGTTCTTCGTATCACATAGTAGCCACACATGCACTCAACCTCTACAGGACATCCACATGAAGTTCTAGATTTGATCGATCTTCCTGGGAGTGCTATCTCGCACGGAGATCCTTGTTAGCTAATCTAATTTATGCTCCTTCTTCGGACCACACGGATAGCTTCGGAGCCGAAGATGGATCCAGAAGGATGTGGAATCGATGGAAAAACCTAAGGAAGAACTCTTTCTCTCTTGTTTTTCCTTTCACCCAAAAATCCTAGATCAGATCTAGGTCACTTATCCAAGAGAAGTTTCTCCTCTAAACTCTCATGCCAAGGAAGGCAAGAACCCACCCCAGACCTCACGCCCCCACTATGGATCAGCCACCCTCTTTTCTGATTTCTCACCATGAGAAAAACAATAGATCTTTGTCACACAAAAACCAAGGGAATTATAGAGTGGCTAGCCAAGAGATTAAGGATAAGGAAGTTGAATTTGAGATCAAGTTGAATTCTAAATTCAACTTGATTCAAACTCAAACAAACCAATCTGCCCACAACACTTTTTCCATGATGAGAAACAATTTTACTCATGGATTTTTGGCCACTCTTCCATCTCATTTTGTCACACAAAACAAGTGAGAGAAAGGAGATAGGATCAGTTAGGGTTTGAATTCAAATCCCATTTGAATTCAAACTTTAACCAACCAAATCCCTATCAAGAAGGGCGACAAGGGAAAGATGGTGTAGAGTTTTCTTATGCACAAATCTGTTGGGAAATGTATCCCAAAAAGCCAATCATCAAGCTGTTGACGGTTGAGCAATCAAGTATTGTAATTGATTTGTTAATAAATAAAATATATTTGGCATCTTCATCATAAGCTTTCATCTTCTAATGAACTCCGTTGTTATGATGAAGTCCTTAGGACTATTTAAGTTCGATAAAGAGAGGATTTATCGATTAGTCCTTAAAACTGTTCACGATCAAATGAAAGGCTGTTAATAAGGACGACAGCTTCTATCGAGCATAGATCACTGTAGGCCATATGGGTTGGTTGTCCTCTTAACCAAGGAGTGTGGAGACACTGGTATGGCATACAGGTGAGATATAAGGGTATATCATCATTGAACGTGACCAACTCCAGAGCATTCTGCTGTCAAGAATGTCTTTAATGGGATATAGGTATAAGTGTCCCTTAGACTTGAGATCGCCTCAGTGACTTGCAAGCAACTCACTGTGCTTTGGTACTGGACTAACTGAATTTTTAATTCAGAGATGGAAGGCTTCTGGGCATAGTCAAGTACTTGCGAAGTCAGAGTGTGATCGAGATGGGATTGACCACTCCAAGAGTTGGAGAAGAATGAGTCGCTGTATTTCAATTTAGCAAAACCTTGGCCAGGGTAATCCATCAGATGGATTTGATATTTTGAAATACAATGTGGACAACCTGATCAGAGTTGACAGTTAAACTCTGGGGTGTCTTATGATCATTTTGGTCAAGGGGATGAATTATATGAAAACTATATCCGCATGGGTTCTAAGGATGTTGTTCTACACATTCGATCTATCCGGTCGTCGGGTACCATTGCTAGATGGTCACTTCGATTGGTATAGAAATTTATTCCTATGCTACCGGCTTAGGTTCGGACCTATGAGGTCACATATATTAGAGTTCATGATCCGATCAGATGGTTGATCAATGATTAAGAATCGTTCTAGGGTTAAATGATCAATACGATTGACATTTAACCCAGTGCAAGTGTTGCAGGAGGATCTATTAGCAATTCGATTGCTGATTGGCTTAATTTGATTAAGCCAATGGGCTGAGATTAAGTCTAATTAAATATGATTTAATTAGATTTAGTTTGGGCTTGATTGGATCAAGTCCAATTGGTTTATTGGATAAGCCAAGTGCAAGAAAAAACTAGTCCTAGTTCAACTAGGACTTGGGTCAATCTAATTTCTAATTTGATTAAAAAATTAAATCAGATCTAAATCTAATTTAATCTGATTAAATTAGGTTTTTAATTGGGTTAAGACCTATTTTAATTGGGTTGATCTAATTTTGATTTGATTTGATTTGGAAAACCAAATTAAAACAAGTCATAAGACAGAATCCTAGTAAGACTAGGATTCCACCTTGGGCCACATAATCCTTCTCCACGCCCTCTCTCTTATTCAACACCAATCTCCACTTATTTTGTGTGACAAAAGCCCTCTCCCAGATCTCTCCCACGTTCACAAAAGGTCTCCTCTCTTCTTTCTTACATGGAAGGTGGTTTGGATCAAATCTAAAAGGAATAAGTTTGGATTTCGAATTCTATGAGATAGAGTTTTAGAAATCCAAAACTCTTTCAATTCTGCATCGAATTTATCCAAATTTTTTTTGGAATTTTTATGGATTTTAGGGTATATATTTTGAACCTTTTTCTGATGATCCATACACAAAAATATGAAGGAGGTGCTCAAGAGTTGGGCGTCCCTTAACTTGCCATGTTTGGATAAGCCTTGACTAGGTGTTTGACCTAGACAAGGACTCGATCATATCTCTCTATATAAGATTAGTTTCTTCATGAGATTTTAAGAGAAGTCAGAGACTTAAGAGAGATTTGTGCCATCCAAAAATCAAAGAGAAATACCTTTGGGTCGTAGAGATATAAAAGATGCAAGTTTGGGTGTCTAGAGAGAAAAACGTGAAGAAGAAGAGGGTCTTCTTCTAGGGTTTTTGTTTTCTTATCTTTCCTCCCTCCATCTTGAGTTTCCTGAGAGTGTCTTAGATCTGAAACTCCTCCTTCTACTTTTCATCTTTGAAAGAGTCCAAATCAAGAAGAAGGAGGCACCTGATCAACCATCAAAGAAGGATCAGCGCAGTACTAGCATACTGTGCTGATTTCCTGAAGCAGGACTTCCGATCGAGATTCGTGGGCTCGTGTGGATGACTCCTAGAGCCCGGACATGTGTGCGGCTTGCAACATCATCCTCAAGCCCAGATCAACAAGGTTAGAACGTCTAACTTGCAAGGTAATAGATCTGATCTATTGTTTAATACATACATTAGATGTAGTATAGAAACATGTTGATATGATCAACATGTAGTTCATGCTATATTTTAATTTTTGATTTAATGCTATGTAATAATCATGTAATAGGATCTTATATCTAGGGATTTTTTTATTTTAAAAAATAAATTTTAATTTATTTTAGTCTTCTGCTGTATGATCTTGAAAAAGTTTCAAGATCTAACCCTGAAATCATAGATCTGGTTCCTACAATTGGTATCAGAGCCCAGATTCTTTATTACATGATTATTCATACATGCTTAGATTATTTTTTAGATTAGATCTAATTTATAATCTGATTATTAAATCTAAAATTAAAATTTTAGATCAATCACAAACTGCAAGGTTGTCCTGCTGTAAGGTTTACCCCTTACAGTGCAAAGGTTGTCCTAGTTTGTATAGATCTATCTTTAATCATAAATTTGTTAGATATGATCTAGATTAAATTTATGATTTATTAGATTTAAAAGATGTTTAAATCTAAAATAAAATCTCTTTGTTAATAATTTTTGTGCAAAGAAATTGTTTAAAGTTGAAATTGTTTCAATTACATAAACCTGTTTAGATTAGATCTAAAGTAGTTTCATGTTTATTTTACTTGCATCTTGATTATGAATCAAACATGCAATATGGTTGGTAGAATCATATTGTAAAATTATTTTACAAATATAAAAATTATTTTTTGAAAAGCGAAACCCAACCCTCAGCCCAAAACTTAATTAAGAATTAAGAAGTTGTTTGATTAGGTTCTAGGATTGTGAATTGAAGAACCTAAGACACAAATCATAACACATTGGGTTAATGGGTTAGTGGGAATTAGGTCCATTAATTGGGTTAGACCTATGGTTAGATTAAAGATGGACTTAATTAGAGAATTGACTAAATCTAATCAATTATTGTCTTAGATTAGGTCAAGGATTCTCTAGATCAATTACAATAGTTATAGTTGGTCAAGTCCATGTCTTTAACGAGAACCAAATGGACTTGATTCTTGGCTAAGCGGTCTAGCACGAACTGTTAGGTTGATCTAATCGAAACTAATTAAATCAGTTGGTGTCTAAGGTAAACCAGACCGGTGGTTTTTAATTGGGAGCCCGCTTACCTGGCCATTTCTGATGGTGTCTAAGGCAAGCTTTGGCAGACTCTCCCACTGATCGAACTTACCTGGCCTCTTGGTGAAATTATATTTTGATCGGATCACTTGACTATTCGAACTGACCCATGTCAACTAGGTAAATCAGTGTGACTGATTTAGGTGCTCCTAGACCAGCCCTTTTAATGGTCTCCCTTAAGCTGACTTGGTGAAGCCAGTGGGAGGATCATGATAAGCTGGTTCATCTGACCTCATCCTCTAAATTATTTAAATCCTCTAAAATTATTAGATCCTTAAAATGACAAAGTTATGGAGATAACTGAGTCATAGCCTCCCATTAAAGTGTTTGATAATGAGTCCATTAACTCAATAATCATTGCAGACCCAAAGGCCTGGTGCTTGTAGACTAATGAAATTATCACTCATCATATGACGACTTGGAAGTGTCTCTCTAATGGTGGTTAGGTGAGCCAACCAAAGTTGAGCTTAATCATTCGTTGGTTAGATACACCAAGTATGATCATGTTAATGGTTGGACCTAACCGGATCCTTACAGTGGAGGCCAAAGCCTACTGATTAGGTTTCTGGGGAAAAATTAAAATTACTAGAAATTGTTTAGAGAAACAATTGGTTATGAACCTACCCTTAGATGTACATGGGTTGACCAATCAAAGTTGGGCTTGTGTGCAGTCTAAGTGGATTCTAGTACCCGCTAAGAAATTAGGGTAATTCCTCGAGTTGGAGGTAGAGGCTACCAATTTGAATAAAATAGTGAAAGAAACCTTTTGATTAAAGTCCAAATCTTTAGGTTTAATGAATCAATTACTAATTAGGTTATGGTTCTCCTTTGTGCAAATATGGCCACTTCCCTATCGCTCTGATCATTGTTGGACAATGATAAGTTGGTGGGACCCAACTTCGGTAGCTGGTACCGAAAGTTGAAGATAGTCCTGGAGCATGAATGGATCCTATATGTGATAATGGATCCTGCACCTGAGAAGTCAGCTGTCAATGCATGTGGAACAGTCAGAGACACTTACTAGAAGTGGCTCAGTGATCGGACCACGGTGCGCTGTATCATGCTGGCTGCCATGAGCGACGAGTTCAGTCGTAGATTCGAGATGGTTCAGCCAAAGGACTGTTGGGAAATGTATCCCAAAAATCCAATCGTCAAGCTGTTGACGGTTGAGCAACCAAGTATTGTAATTGATTTGTTAATAAATAAAATATATTTGGCATCTTCATCATAAGCTTTCATCTTCTAATGAACTCTGTTGTTATGATGAAGTCCTTAGGACTATTTAGATTCGATAAAGAGAGGATTTATCGATTAGTCCTTAAAACTGTTCACGACCAAATGATAGGCTGTTAATAAGGACGACAGCTTCTATCGAGCATAGGTCGCTGTAGGCCATATGGGTTGGTTGTCCTCTTAACCAAAGAGTGTGGAGACACTGGTATGGCATACAGGTGAGATGTAAGGGTACATCATCATTGAACGTGACCAACTCCAGAGCATTCTGCTGTCGAGAATGTCTCTGATGGGATATAGATATAAGTGTCCCTTAGACTTGAGATCGCCTCAGTGACTTGCAAGCAACTCACTGTGCTTTGGTACTGGACTAACTGAATTTCTAATTCAGGGACGGAAGGCTTCTGGGCACAGTCAAGTACTTACGAAGTCAGAGTGTGATCAAGATGGGATTGACCACTCCAAGAGTTGGAGAAGAATAAGTCGCTGTATTTCAATTTAGCAAAACCTTGGCCAGGGTAATCCATCAGATGGATTTGATATTTTGAAATACAATATGGACAACCTGATCAGAGTTGACAGTTGAGCTCTGGAGTGTCCTATGATCATTTTGGTCAAGGGGATGAATTATATGAAAACTATATCCGCATGGGTTCTAAGGATGTTGTTCTACACATTCGACCTATCCGGACGTCAGCCGGACAGATACTATGGTTTCTTGGTCCGGGACGGTGATCCCATCGAACTTGATGAGAATAATGAGGATCCGATCACCTATATGGATGCTATGCAGAGACCTGATTCCGAGAAATGGCTTGAAGCCATGAAATCCGAAATGGAGTCCATGAAGGTCAACGATGTATGGACATTGGTTGACCCACCTGAAGGGGTTAAACCCATTGGGTGTAAATGGGTCTTCAAAAGGAAGAGGGGCGCAGACGGAAAGGTGGAGACCTATAAAGCCCGTCTGGTTGCCAAGGGGTATCGTCAACGTTATGGTATTGACTATGACGAGACGTTTTCCCCTGTGGCAATGCTCAAATCTATTCGGATAATGCTTGCAATAGCTGCCCATCTGGATTATGAGATCTGGCAGATGGATGTAAAGACAGCTTTCCAGAATGGAGAGCTGACTGAAGAGGTGTATATGATACAACCTGAAGGGTTTACATCCACAGATGAGTCCAAGGTGTGCAAGCTTCAGAGATCCATTTATGGACTGAAGCAAGCTTCTCGGAGTTGGAACATACATTTTGATAAGTGATCAAAATGTATGGCTTCATTAAGAATGGAGAAGAGCCCTGCATCTATAATGGGCAAATGGTCCAGTTGTGGTATTCCTTGTCTTGTACGTGGATAACATTCTCTTAATCGGGAATGACATCCCCGCACTACAGGGAATAAAAGTTTGGTTGTCATCACAGTTCTCCATGAAGGACTTGGGTGAAGCATCCTACATCCTAGGGATGAAGATCTATAGGGATAGATCTAAAAAGATGCTTGGGTTATCCCAGTCCATGTACATAGACACTGTGCTGAAGAGGTTCAGCATGGAGAATTTCAAGAAGGGCTATCTACCGGTAGGCCATGGAATTTCTCTCTCTAAGAAGGATTGTCCGACAACTCCTGAAGAGAGAGAGCGTATGAGTAGAGTCCCATATGCTTCAGCCGTGGGATCTATCATGTACGCCATGACATGTACAAGACCAGATGTGGCATACTCACTAGGAGTAGTGAGTAGATACCAATCTGATCCTAGAGAGAATCACTGAAAAGTGTTTAAAGCCATCCTTAAGTATTTGAGAAATACTAAGGACCAATGGTTGGTTTATGGCGAGTCAGATCTGAAACTTGTGGGGTTCACAGACTCTAGCTTTCAATCTGACCATGATGACAGCAGGAGCGTGTCGGATTATATCTTTACTCTGAATGGTGGAGCCATCTGCTGGAAGAGTTCCAAGCAGCATATTGTGGCAGACTCTGTTTGTGAAGCAGAGTACATCGCAGCATCAGATGCCGCGAAGGAAGCTGTGTGGCTGAGAAAATTCATCAACGAGCTCGGAGTAGCACCCTCCCTCAATGGTCCAGTCCTGCTCTACTGCGACAGCACTGGTACCATAGCTCAGGTGAAGGAACCCAAAGCACATCAGCGGATGAAGCACATCTTGCACCGCTTCCACCTGGTCCGGGAGATCGTGGATCGAGGTGACGTCGACCTTCAGAAGATCGACGGAAAAGAGAACCTAGTCGACCCCTTCACTAAAGCCCTGGCAATAAAGGAGTTCGACAACCACAAGTCGAAGATGGGTATTAGATACTGTGCCGAGTGGCTTTAGGACAAGTGGGAGTTGTTGGGAAATGTGTCCCAAAAAGCCAATCGTCAAGCTGTTGACGGTTGAGCAACCAAGTATTGTAATTGATTTGTTAATAAATAAAATATATTTGGCATCTTCATCATAAGCTTTCATCTTCTAATGAACTCCGTTGTTATGATGAAGTCCTTAGGACTATTTAGATTTGATAAAGAGAGGATTTATTGATTAGTCCTTAAAACTGTTCACGACCAAATGATAGGCTGTTAATAAGGATGACAGCTTCTATCGAGCATAGGTCGCTGTAGGCCATATGGGTTGATTGTCCTCTTAACCAAAGAGTGTGGAGACACTGGTATGGCATACAGGTGAGATGTAAGGGTACATCATCATTGAACGTGACCAACTCCAGAGCATTCTGCTGTCGAGAATGTCTCTAATGGGATATAGGTATAAGTATCCATTAGACTTGAGATCGCCTCAGTGACTTGCAAGCAACTCACTGTGCTTTGGTACTGGACTAACTGAATTTCTAATTCAGGGATGGAAGGCTTCTGGGCACAGTCAAGTACTTGCGAAGTCAGAGTGTGATCGAGATGGGATTGACCACTCCAAGAGTTGGAGAAGAATGAGTCGCTGTATTTCAATTTAGCAAAACCTTGGCCAGGGTAATCCATCAGATGGATTTGATATTTTGAAATACAATGTGGACAACCTGATCAAAGTTGACAGTTGAGCTCTGGGGTGTCCTATGATCATTTTGGTCAAGGGGATGAATTATATGAAAACTATATCCGCATGGGTTCTAAGGATGTTGTTCTACACATTCGACCTATCCGGACGTCGGGTACCATTGCTAGATGGTCACTTCGATTGGTATAGGAATTTGTTTCTATGCTACCGGCTTAGGTTCGGACCTATGAGGTCACACACATTAGAGTTCATGATCCGATCGGATGGTTGATCAACGATTAAGAATCATTATAGGGTTAAATAATCAATACGATTGACATTTAACCCAGTGCAAGTGTTGCAGGAGGATCGATTAGCAATTTGATTGCTAATTGGCTTAATTTGATTAAGCCAATGGGCTGAGATTAAGTCTAATTAAATATGATTTAATTATATTTAGTTTGAGCTTGATTGGATCAAGTCCAATTGGTTTATTGGATAAGCCAAGTGCAAGGAAAGACTAGTCCTAGTTCAACTAGGACTTGGGTCAATCTAATTTCTAATTTGATTAGAAAATTAAATCAGATTTAAATCTAATTTAATCTGATTAAATTAGATTCTTAATTAGGTTAAGACCTATTTTAATTGGGTTGATCTAATTTTAATTTGATTTGGTTTGGGAAACCAAATTAAAACAAGTTATGAGACAGAATCCTAGTAGGACTAGGATTCCACCTTGCGCCACATAAACCTTCTCCACGCCCTCTCTCTTATTCAACGCCAATCTCCACTTATTTTGTGCGATAAAAGCCCTCTCCCAGATCTCTCCCACGTTCACAAAAGGTCTCCTCTCTTCTTTCTTACATGGAAGGTGATTTGGATCAAATCTAAAAGGAATAAGTTTGGATTTCTTATTCTATGAGATAGAGTTTTAGAAATCCAAAACTCTTTCAATTTTGCACCGAATTTATCGAAATTTTTTTTGAAATTTTCGTAGCTTTTAGGGTTTATATAGTACACCCTTTTCTAGTGATCCATGCACAAAAATATGGAGGAGGTGCTCAAGAGTTGGGCGTCCCTTTACTTGCCATGTTTGGATAAGCCTTGACTAGGTGTTTGACCTAGACAAGGACTCTATCATATCTCTCTATATAAGACGAGTTTATTCGTGAAATTTTAAGGAGAGATAGATTTTTGAGAGGCCTTTCTGCCATCCAAAAATAAGAGAGAAATATATTTAGGTCATGGAGATATAAAAGACACTAGTTTGGGTGTCTAGAGAGAAAAACGTGAAGAAGAAGAGGGTCTTCTTCTTGGGTTTTTGTTTTCATATCTTTCCTCCCTCCATCTTGAGTTTTCTGAGAGTGTCTCAGATTTGAAACTCCTCCTTCTACTTTTCATCTTTGGAAGAGTCCAAATCAAGAAGAAGGAGGCACCTAATCAACCATCAAAGAAGGATCAGCGCAGTACTAGCATACTGTGCTGATTTCCTGAAGCAGGACTTCTGATCGAGATTCGTGGGCTCGTGTGGATGACTCCTAGAGGCTGGACGCATGTGCGGCTTGCAACATCATCCTTAAGCCCGGATCAGCGAGGTTAGAGCGTCTAACTTGCAAGGTAATAGATCTGATCTATTATTTAATACATACATTAGATGTAGCTAGTATAGAAACATGTTGATATGATCAACATGTAGTTCATACTATATTTATATATATTTTAATTTTTGATTTAATGCTATGTAATAATCATGTAATAGGATCTTAGATCTAGGGATTTTTTGATCTTAAAAAATAAATTTTGATTTATTTTAGTCTTCCGCTGTATGATCTTGAAAAAGTTTCAAGATCTAACCCTCTTTTTCAAGATCTAACCCTGAAACCCTAGATCTGGTTCCTACAATTGGTATCAGAGCCTAGGTTCTTTATTACATGATTATTTATACATGTTTAGATTATTTTTTAGATTATATCTAATTTATAATCTGATTATTAAATCTAAAATTAAAATTTTAGATCAATCACAAACTGCAAGGTTGTCCTGCTGTAAGGTTTACCCCTTACAGTGCAAAGGTTGTCCTAGTTTGTGTAGATCTATCTTTAATCATAAATTTGTTAGATATGATCTAGATTAAATTTATGATTTATTAGATTTAAAAGATGTTTAAATCTGAAATAAAATCTCTTTGTTAATAATTTTTATGCAAAGAAATTATTTAAAGTTGAAATTGTTTCAATTACATGAACCTGTTTAGATTAGATCTAAAGTAGTTTCATGTTTATTTCACTTGCATCTTGATTATGAATCAAACATGCAATATGGTTGGTAGAATCATATTGTAAAATTATTTTACAAATATGAAAATTATTTTTTGAAAAGCCGAACCCAACCCTCAGCCCAAAACTTAATTAAGAATTAAGAAGTTGTTTGATTAGGTTCTAGGATTGTGAATTGAAGAACCTAAGACACAAATCATAACACATTGGGTTAATGGGTTAGTGGGAATTAGGTCCATTAATTGGGTTAGACCTATGGTTAGATTAAAGATGGACTTAATTAGAGAATTGAGAAACAATTGGTTATGAACCTACCCTTAGATGTACATGGGTTGGCCAACCAAAGTTGGGCTTGTGTGCAGTCTAAGTGGATTCTAGTACCCGCTAAAGAATTAGGATAATTCTTCGAATTGAAGGTAGAGGCTACCAATTCGAATAAAATAGTGGGAGAAACCTTTTGATTAAAGTCCAAATCTTTAGGTTTAATGAATCAATTACTAATTAGGTTATGGTTCTCCTTTGTGCAAATATGGCCACTTCCCTATCGCTCCGATCATTGTTGGACAATGATAAGTTGGTGGGACCCAACTTCGATAGCTGGTATCGAAAGTTGAAGATAGTCCTGGAGCATGAACGGATCCTATATGTGATATTAGATCCTGCACCTTAGGAGCCAGCTGTCAATGCACGTGGAACAATCAGAGACACTTACCAGAAGTGGCTCAGTGACCGGACCACGGTGCGCTGTATCATGCTGGCTGTTATCATGAGCGATGAGTTCAGTCGCAGATTCGAGATGGCTCAGCCAAAGAACATGCTTCAAGTGTTGGAGGATACCTTTGGCACACCCGATGACGTAGAGAGGCACAAGACTAGTTGTGCCATCTTCAACGCCAAAATACGGGATGGAGTCTCTATCACTGATCATGTATTGTACATGATCGAGCTGATGGAACGATTGAGCAAGCTCGGCTTTTCCTTGCATGAGCAGCTTGGGAAAGATGCAATACTGAACTCGCTGCCCAAGTCTTGTCTCCCATTCCTCACTCATTATAGAATGACAAAGCCTGAAGTAAACTACCATGGGTTAATGGGGTTGCTTCAGAACTTTGAGAAGGATCACCCACTCCTCAAGGAGTCGGTGAACTCAGTGAACTCAGTGGGAGGTTCATCTTCTGGTTCTCGACCCTTTGAGAAAGGAAAGAAGAACAAGAAGAAGAAAGTCAAGAAGATGCAAGTTCAGGCTGGGACATCTGTGCAGAGCCAGACCAAAAAGATCAAGCCTGATAAGAGTCTATTCTACTGGCAAGCACCCTAGATTAGATAGTGTGTCAAATATCTACTTATGGCATTGGAGGCTAGGTCATATAAATAAGAACAGAATAAACAGGTTGACTCAAGAGGGAATCCTCAAAGTCAGTGATTGTGAATCACTTCCAACCTGTGAGTTCTGTCTTCTTGGTAAAATGACCAAGTCACCTTTTACTGGAAAAGGTGAGAGAGCTACTGAGCTCTTGGGCCTAGTACATACTGATGTATGTGGGCCCATGAGCACCAGTGCTAGAGGTGGATATTTCTACTTCATAGCTTTCACAGATGACCTATCCCAATATGGATATGTCTATCTGATGAAACATAAGTCGGATTCATTTGAAATGTTCAAACGATTCCGAAGTGAAGTAGAAAAACAAACTGGGAAGAGTATTAAAACTCTTCGATCTGATCGAGGAGGAGAATACCTTTCTAGTGAATTTCTCACATATCTAGGAGAGAATGGGATTCTCTCCCAATGGACTCCTCCAGGAACACCACAGCACAATGGTGTGTTTGAAAGGAGGAATCGGATTTTGTTAGACATGGTCTGATCCATGATGGGTTTTTGCTAGCTTGCTGATATCCTTCTGGGGATATGCACTCGAATCGGCCTGTTATCTGTTAAATAGGATTTCAAGTAAGTCTGTAATTAAGACTCCATATGAGATATGGACATGGCGTAAGCCAGTACTTTCACACCTTAGGGTCTGGGGGTGCCCGGCCTATGTCAAACGATTAGTCACAGACAAACTTGGACCTAGGTCGGACAAATGCTCATTCATAGGGTACCCCAAAGAGACAAAAGAATATTTTTTCTATCATGCTGATGAACAAAAGGTGTTCGTTAGCCTTAAGGCAATCTTTTTAGAAAAGGAGTTCCTTGGTGAAGGAACCGTTGCCTCTAAGGTTGAACTTGATGAAGTTCAACAGGTAGAAGGACCGACACCAATAGCTGAACCTGAGTCGGATATGATTAGATCAGATCCAGAGCCCAATATACCTGTACCATTAAGGTGATCCGGTAGAGTACCGCGTCAGCCGGACAGATACTATGGTTTCTTGGTCCGGGACGGTGATCCCATCGAACTTGATGAGAATAATGAGGATCCGATCACCTATATGGATGCTATGCAGAGACCTGATTCCGAGAAATGGCTTGAAGCCATGAAATCCGAAATGGAGTCCATGAAGGTCAACGATGTATGGACATTGGTTGACCCACCTGAAGGGGTTAAACCCATTGGGTGTAAATGGGTCTTCAAAAGGAAGAGGGGCGCAGACGGAAAGGTGGAGACCTATAAAGCCCGTCTGGTTGCCAAGGGGTATCGTCAATGTTATGGTATTGACTATGACGAGACATTTTCCCCTGTGGCAATGCTCAAATCTATTCGGATAATGCTTGCAATAGCTGCCCATCTGGATTATGAGATCTGGCAGATGGATGTAAAGACAGCTTTCCAGAATGGAGAGCTGACTGAAGAGGTGTATATGATACAACCTGAAGGGTTTACATCCACAGATG
This sequence comes from Elaeis guineensis, assembly GCF_000442705.2. Taxonomy (NCBI): domain Eukaryota; kingdom Viridiplantae; phylum Streptophyta; class Magnoliopsida; order Arecales; family Arecaceae; genus Elaeis; species Elaeis guineensis. The sequence goes on from NC_025994.2 coordinate 44,831,692, forward strand.
AGTCCAAGGTGTGCAAGCTTCAGAGATCCATTTATGGACTGAAGCAAGCTTCTCGGAGTTGGAACATACATTTTGATAAGTGATCAAAATGTATGGCTTCATTAAGAATGGAGAAGAGCCCTGCATCTATAAATGGGCAAATGGTCCAGTTGTGGTATTCCTTGTCTTGTACGTGGATAACATTCTCTTAATCGGGAATGACATCCCCGCACTACAGGGAATAAAAGTTTGGTTGTCATCACAGTTCTCCATGAAGGACTTGGGTGAAGCATCCTACATCCTAGGGATGAAGATCTATAGGGATAGATCTAAAAAGATGCTTGGGTTATCCCAGTCCATGTACATAGACACTGTGCTGAAGAGGTTCAGCATGGAGAATTTCAAGAAGGGCTATCTACCGGTAGGCCATGGAATTTCTCTCTCTAAGAAGGATTGTCCGACAACTCCTGAAGAGAGAGAGCGTATGAGTAGAGTCCCATATGCTTCAGCCGTGGGATCTATCATGTACGCCATGACATGTACAAGACCAGATGTGGCATACTCACTAGGAGTAGTGAGTAGATACCAATCTGATCCTGGAGAGAATCACTGAAAAGTGTTTAAAGCCATCCTTAAGTATTTGAGAAATACTAAAGACCAATGGTTGGTTTATGGCGAGTCAGATCTGAAACTTGTGGGGTTCACAGACTCTAGCTTTCAATCTGACCATGATGACAGCAGGAGCGTGTCGGATTATATCTTTACTCTGAATGGTGGAGCCATCTGCTGGAAGAGTTCCAAGTAGCATATTGTGGCAGACTCTGTTTGTGAAGCAGAGTACATCGCAGCATCAGATGCCGCGAAGGAAGCTGTGTGGCTGAGAAAATTCATCAACGAGCTTGGAGTAGCACCCTCCCTCGATGGTCCAGTCCTGCTCTACTGCGACAGCACTGGTATCATAGCTCAGGTGAAGGAACCCAAAGCACATCAGCGGATGAAGCACATCTTGCACCGCTTCCACCTGGTCCGGGAGATCGTGGATCGAGGTGACGTCGACCTTCAGAAGATCGACGGAAAAGAGAACCTAGCCGACCTCTTCACTAAAGCCCTGGCAATAAAGGAGTTCGACAACCACAAGTCGAAGATGGGTATTAGATACTGTGCCGAGTGGCTTTAGGACAAGTGGGAGTTGTTGGGAAATGTGTCCCAAAAAGCCAATCGTCAAGCTGTTGACGGTTGAGCAACCAAGTATTGTAATTGATTTGTTAATAAATAAAATATATTTGGCATCTTCATCATAAGCTTTCATCTTCTAATGAACTCCGTTGTTATGATGAAGTCCTTAGGACTATTTAGATTCGATAAAGAGAGGATTTATCGATTAGTCCTTAAAACTGTTCACGACCAAATGATAGGCTGTTAATAAGGATGACAGCTTCTATCGAGCATAGGTCGCTGTAGGCCATATGGGTTGATTGTCCTCTTAACCAAAGAGTGTGAAGACACTGGTATGGCATACAGGTGAGATGTAAGGGTACATCATCATTGAACGTGACCAACTCCAGAGCATTCTGCTGTCGAGAATGTCTCTGATGGGATATAGGTATAAGTGTCCCTTAGACTTGAGATCGCCTCAGTGACTTGCAAGCAACTCACTGTGCTTTGGTACTGGACTAACTGAATTTCTAATTCAGGGACGGAAGGCTTCTGGGCACAGTCAAGTACTTACGAAGTTAGAGTGTGATCGAGATGGGATTGACCACTCCAAGAGTTGGAGAAGAATGAGTCGCTGTATTTCAATTTAGCAAAACCTTGGCCAGGGTAATCCATCAGATGGATTTGATATTTTGAAATACAATGTGGACAACCTGATCAGAGTTGACAGTTGAGCTCTGGGGTGTCCTATGATCATTTTGGTCAAGGGGATGAATTATATGAAAACTATATCCGCATGGGTTCTAAGGATGTTGTTCTACACATTCGACCTATCCGGACGTCGGGTACCATTGCTAGATGGTCACTTCGATTGGTATAGGAATTTGTTTCTATGCTACCGACTTAGGTTCGGACCTATGAGGTCACACACATTAGAGTTCATGATCCGATCGGTTGGTTGATCAACGATTAAGAATCATTATAGGGTTAAATAATCAATACGATTGACATTTAACCCAGTGCAAGTGTTGCAGGAGGATCGATTAGTAATTTGATTGCTAATTGACTTAATTTGATTAAGACAATAGGCTGAGATTAAGTCTAATTAAATATGATTTAATTAGATTTGGTTTGGGCTTGATTGGATCAAGTCCAATTGGTTTATTGGATAAGCCAAGTGCAAGGAAAGACTAGTCCTAGTTCAACTAGGATTGGGTCAATCTAATTTCTAATTTGATTAGAAAATTAAATCAGATTTAAATCTAATTTAATCTGATTAAATTAGATTCTTAATTAGGTTAAGACCTATTTTAATTGGGTTTATCTAATTTTGATTTGATTTGGTTTGGAAAACCAAATTAAAACAAGTTATGAGACAGAATCCTAGTAGGACTAGGATTCCACCTTGCGCCACATAAACCTTCTCCACGCCCTCTCTCTTATTCAACGCCAATCTCCACTTATTTTGTGTGAAAAAAGCCCTCTCCCAGATCTCTCCCATGTTCACAAAAGGTCTCCTCTCTTCTTTCTTACATGGAAGGTGATTTGGATCAAATCTAAAAGGAATAAGTTTGGATTTTGAATTCTATGAGATAGAGTTTTAGAAATCCAAAACTCTTTCAATTTTGCACCGAATTTATCCAAATGTTTTTTGGAATTTTCGTGGCTTTTAGGGTTTACATAGTACACCCTTTTTTGATGATCCATGCACGAAAATATGGAGGAGGTGCTCAAGAGTTGGGCGTCCCTTTACTTGCCATGTTTGGATAAGCCTTGACTAGGTGTTTGACCTAGACAAGGACTCTTATCATATCTCTCTATATAAGATGAGTTTCTTTGTGAAATTTTAAGGAGAGATAGATTTTTGAGAGGCCTTTCAGCCATCTAAAAATCAGAGAGAAATACCTTTGGGTCGTGGAGATATAAAAGATGCAAGTTTGGGTGTCTAGAGAGAAAAATGTGAAGAAGAAGAGGGTCTTCTTCTTGGGTTTTTGTTTTCATATCTTTCCTCCCTCCATCTTGAGTTTTCTGAGAGTGTCTCAGATCTGAAACTCCTCTTTCTACTTTTCATCTTTGGAAGAGTCCAAATCAAGAAGAAGGAGGCACCTGATCAACCATCAAAGAAGGATCAGCGCAGTACTAGCATACTGTGCTGATTTCCTGAAGCAGGACTTCTGATCGAGATTCGTGGGCTCGTGTGGACGACTCCTAGAGGCCGGACGCGTGTGTGGCTTGCAACATCATCCTTAAGCCCAGATCAGCGAGGTTAGAGCGTCTAACTTGCAAGGTAATAGATCTGATCTATTATTTAATACATGCATTAGATGTAGCTAGTATAGAAACATGTTGATATGATCAACATGTAGTTCATACTATATTTATATATATTTTAATTTTTGATTTAATGCTATGTAATAATCATGTAATAGGATCTTAGATCTAGGGATTTTCTGATCTTAGAAAATAAATTTTGATTTATTTTATTCTTCCGCTGTATGATCTTGAAAAAGTTTCAAGATCTAACCCTCTTTTTCAAGATCTAACCCTGAAACCCTAGATCTGGTTCCTACAAGGACATGCTTCAAGTGTTGGAGGATGCCTTTGGCACACCCGATGGTGTGGGGAGGCACAAGACTAGTTGTGCCATCTTCAACGCCAAAATGCAGGATGGTGCCTCTATCACTGATCATGTATTGTATATGATCGAGCTGATGGAACGATTGAGCAAGCTCGGCTTTTCCTTGCATGAACAGCTTGGGAAAGATGCAATACTGAACTCGCAGCCCAAGTCTTATCTCCCATTCCTTACTCATTATAGAATGACAAAGCCTGAAGAGAACTACCACGGGTTACTGGGGTTGCTTCAGAACTTTGAGAAGGATCACCAACTTTACAAGGAGTCGGTGAACTTAGTGGGAGGTTCGTCTTCTGGTTCTCGACCTTTTGAGAAAGGAAAGAAGAACAAGAAGAAGAAAGTAAAGAAGGTGCAAGTTCAGGCTGGGACATCTGTGCATGGTCAAACCAGAAAGATCAAGCCTGATAAGAGTCTATTATTCTACTAGTAAGCACCCTAGATTAGATAGTATGTCAGATATCTACTTATGGCATTGGAGGCTAGGTCATATAAACAAGAACAGAATAAACAGGTTGACTCAAGAGGGAATCCTCGAAGTCAGTGATTGTGAATCACTTCCAACCTGTGAGTCCTGTCTTCTTGGTAAAATGACCAAGTCACCTTTTACCGGAAAAGGTGAGAGAGCTACTAAGCTCTTGGGCCTAGTACATACTGATGTATGCGGGCCCATGAGCACACCAGTGCTAGAGGTGGATATTTCTACTTCATAATTTTTACGGATGACCTATCCCGATATGGATATGTCTATCTGATGAAACATAAGTCGGATTCATTTGAAATGTTCAAACGATTCCGAAGTGAAGTAGAAAAATAAACTGGGAAGAGTATTAAAACTCTTCAATCTGATCGAGGAGGAGAATACCTTTCTAGTGAATTTCTCACATATCTAGGAGAGAATGGGATTCTCTCCCAATGGACTCCTCCAGGAATACCACAGCATAATGGTGTGTCTGAAAGGAGGAATCGGACTTTGTTAGACATGGTCCGATCCATGATGGGTTTTGCTAGCTTGCCGATATCCTTCTGGGGATATGCACTCAAATCGGCCAGTTATCTGTTAAATAGGGTTCCAAGTAAGTCTGTAATTAAGACTCCATATGAGATATGGACGGGACGTAAGCCAGCACTTTCACACCTTAGGGTCTGGGGGTGCCCGGCCTATGTCAAACGATTAGTCACAGACAAACTTGGACCTAGGTCTGACAAATGCTCATTCATAGGGTACCCCAAAGAGACAAAAAGATATTTTTTCTACCATGCTGATGAACAAAAGGTGTTCGTCAGCCTTAAGGCAATCTTTTTAGAAAAAGAGTTCCTTGGTGAAGGAACCATTGCCTCTAAGATTGAACTTGATGAAGTTCAACAGGTAGAAGGACCGACACCAATAGCTGAACCTGAGTCTGATATGATTAGATCATATCTGAAGCCCAATGTACCTGCACCATTAAGGCGATCTGGTAGAGTACCACGTCAACCGGACAGATACTACGATTTCTTGGTCCGAGACGGTGATCCCATCGAACTTGATGAGAATAATGAGGATCCGATCACCTATATGGATGCAATGCAGAGACCTGATTTCGAGAAATGGCTTGAAGCCATAAAATCCGAAATGGAGTCCATGAAAGTCAACGATGTATGGACATTGGTTGACCCACCTGAAGGGGTTAAACCCATTGGGTGTAAATGGGTCTTCAAAAGGAAGAGGGGCACAGACAGAAAGGTGGAGACCTATAAAGCCCGTCTGGTAGCCAAGGGGTATCGTCAACGTTATGGTATTGACTATGACGAGATGTTTTCCCCTGTGGCAATGCTCAAATCTATTCGGATAATGCTTGCAATAGCTGCCCATCTAGATTATGAGATCTGGCAGATGGATGTAAAGATAACTTTCCTGAATGGAGAGCTGACCGAAGAGGTGTATATGATACAACCTGAGGGGTTTACATCCACAGATGAGTCCAAGGTGTGCAAGCTTCAGAGATCTATTTATGGATTGAAGCAAGCTTCTCGGAGTTGGAACATGCATTTTGATAAGGTGATCAAAACGTATGGCTTCATTAAGAATGGAGAAGAGCCCTGCATCTATAAATGGGCAAATGGTCCAGTTGTGGTATTCCTTATCTTGTATGTGGATGACATTCTCTTAATCGGGAATGACATCCCCGCACTACAGGGAATAAAAGTTTGGTTGTCATCACAGTTCTCTATGAAGGACTTGGGTGAAGCATCCTACATCCTAGGGATGAAGATCTATAGGGATAGATCTAAAAGGATGCTTGGATTATCCCAGTCCATGTACATAGACACTGTGCTGAAGAGGTTCAGCATGGAGAATTCCAAGAAGGGCTATCTACCGATAGGCCATGGAATTTCTCTCCCTAAGAAGGATTGTCTGACAACTCCTGAAGAGAGAGAGCGTATGAGTAGAGTCCCATATGCTTCAGTCGTGGGATCTATCATGTACGCCATGACATGTACAAGATCAGATGTGGCATACTCACTAGCAGTAGTGAGTAGATACCAATCTGATCCTGGAGAAAACCACTGGAAAGTGGTTAAAGCCATCCTTAAGTATTTGAGAAATACTAAAGACCAATGGTTGGTTTATGGTGAGTCAGATCTGAAACTTGTGGGATTCACAGACTCCAGCTTCCAATTTGACCATGATGACAGTAGGAGTGTGTCGGGTTATATCTTTACTCTGAATGGTGGAGCCATCTGCTGGAAGAGTTCCAAGCAGCATACTGTGGCAGACTCTGTACATCGCAGCATCAGATGCCGCGAAAGAAGCTGTGTGGCTGAGAAAATTCATCAACGAGCTCGGAGTAGCACCCTCCCTCGATGGTCTGGTCCTGCTCTACTGCGACAACACCAAGAAGGGCTATCTACCGATAGGCCATGGAATTTCTCTCTCTAAGAAGGATTGTCCGACAACTCCTGAAGAGAGAGAGCATATGAGTAGAGTCCCATATGCTTCAGTCGTGGGATCTATCATGTATGCCATGACATATACAAGACCAGATGTGGCATACTCACTAGCAGTAGTGAGTAGATACCAATCTGATCCTAGAGAAAATCATTGGAAAGTGGTTAAAGCCATCCTTAAGTATTTGAGAAATACTAAGGACCAATGGTTGATTTATGGCGAGTCAGATCTGAAACTTGTGGGGTTCACAGACTCCAGCTTCCAATCTGACCATGATGACAGCAGGAGTGTGTCGGGTTATATCTTTACTCTGAATGGTGGAGCCATCTGCTGGAAGAGTTTCAAGCAGCATACTGTGGCAGACTCTGTACATCGCAGCATCAGATGCCGCGAAGGAAGCTGTGTGGCTGATGAAATTCATCAATGAGCTCAGAGTAGCACCCTCCCTCGATGGTCCGATCCTGCTCTACTACGACAGCACTGGTGCCATAGCTCAGGCGAAGGAACCCAAAGCACATCAGCGGACGAAGCACATCTTGCGCCGCTTCCACCTGGTTCGGGAGATCGTGGATCGAGGTGACGTCAACCTACAGAAGATCGACGAAAAGGAGAACCTAGCCGACCCCTTCACTAAAGCCCTGGCAATAAAGGAGTTCGACAACCACAAGTCGAAGATGGGTATTAGATACTGTGCCGAGTGGCTTTAGGACAAGTGGGAGTTGTTCGAAAATGTGTCCCAAAAAGCTAATCGTCAAGCTGTTGACGGTTGAGCAACCAAGTATTGTAATTGATTTGTTAATAAATAAAATATATTTGGCATCTTCATCATAAGCTTTCATCTTCTAATGAACTCCGTTGTTATGATGAAGTCCTTAGGACTATTTAAGTTCGATAAAGAGAGGATTTATCGATTAGTCCTTAAAACTGTTCATGACCAAATGAAAGGCTGTTAATAAGGACGACAGCTTCTATCGAGCATAGGTCGCTGTAGGCCATATGGGTTGGTTGTCCTCTTAACCAAGGAGTGTGGAGACACTGGTATGGCATACAGGTGAGATATAAGGGTACATCATCATTGAACGTGCCCAACTCCAGAGCATTCTGCTGTCGAGAATGTCTCTGATGGGATATAGGTATAAGTGTCCCTTAGACTTGAGATCGCCTCAGTGACTTGCAAGCAACTCACTGTGCTTTGGTACTGGACTAACTAAATTTTTAATTCAGGGACGGAAGGCTTTTGGGCACAGTCAAGTACTTGCGAAGTCAGAGTGTGATCGAGATGGGATTGACCACTCCAAGAGTTGGAGAAGAATGAGTCACTGTATTTTAATTTAGCAAAATCTTGGCCAGGGTAATCCATCAGATGGATTTGATATTTTGAAATATAAAATGGATAACCTGATCAGAGTTGACAGTAGAACTCTGGGGTGTCCTATGATCATTTTGATCAAGGGGATGAATTATATGAAAACTATATCCGCATGGGTTCTAAGGATGTTGTTCTACACATTCGACCTCTCCGGTCGTCGGGTACCATTGCTAGATGGTCACTTCGATTGGTATAGAAATTTATTCCTATACTACCGGCTTAGATTCGGACCTATAAGGTCACACACATTAGAGTTCATGATCCGATCAGATGGTTGATCAACGATTAAGAATCATTCTAGGGTTAAATGATCAATACGATTGACATTTAACCCAGTGCAAGTGTTGCAGGAGGATCTATTAGCAATTCGATTGCTGATTGGCTTAATTTGATTAAGCCAATGGGCTGAGATTAAGTCTAATTAAATATGATTTAATTAGATTTAGTTTGGGCTTGATTGGATCAAGTCCAATTGGTTTATTGGATAAGCCAAGTGCAAGGAAAAACTAGTCCTAGTTCAACTAGGACTTGGGTCAATCTAATTTCTAATTTGATTAGAAAATTAAATCAGATTTAAATCTAATTTAATCTGATTAAATTAGGTTTTTAATTGGGTTAAGACCTATTTTAATTAGATTGATCTAATTTTGATTTGATTTGATTTGAGAAACCAAATTAAAACAAGTCATAAGACAGAATCTTAGTAAGACTAGGATTCCACCTTGCGCCACATAATCCTTCTCCACACCCTCTCTCTTATTCAATGCCAATCTCCACTTATTTTGTATGACAAAAGCTCTCTCCCAGATCTCTCCCACATTCACAAAAGATTTCCTCTCTTCTTTCTTACATGGAAGGTGGTTAGGATCAAATCTAAAAGGAATAAGTTTGGATTTCGAATTCTATGAGATAGAGTTTTAGAAATCCAAAACTCTTTCAATTTTGCATCGAATTTATCCAAATTTTTTTTAGAATTTTTTTGGCTTTTAGGGTATATATTGTACACCCTTTTCTGGTGATCCATACACAAAAATATGAAGGAGGTGCTCAAGAGTTGGGCATCCCTTAACTTGCCATGTTTGGATAAGCCTTGACTAGGTGTTTGACCTAGACAAGGACTCTATCATATCTCTCTATATAAGATGAGTTTCTTTATGAAATTTTAAAAAAAGTTAGATATTTGAGAGCCCTTTGTTCCATCCAAAAATTAGAGAGAAATAACTTTGGGTCATGGAGATATAAAAGATGCAAGTTTGGGTGTCTAGAGAGAAAAATGTGAAGAAGAAGAGGGTCTTCTTCTAGGGTTTTTGTTTTCATATCTTTCCTCCCTCCATCTTGAGTTTCCTAAGAGTGTCTCAGATCTGAAACTCCTCCTTCTACTTTTCATCTTTGAAAGAGTCCAAATCAAGAAGAAGGAGGCACCTGATCAACCATTAAAGAAGGATCAGCGCAGTACTAGTATACTGTGCTGATTTCCTGAAGCAGGACTTCTGATCGAGATTCGTGGGCTCGTGTGGATGACTCCTAGAGGCCGGACACGTGTGCGGCTTGCAACATCATCATCAAGCCCAGATCAATAAGGTTAGAACATCTAACTTGCAAGGTAATAGATCTGATCTATTATTTAATACATACATTAGATGTAGTATAGAAACATGTTGATATGATCAACATGTAGTTCATGCTATATTTTAATTTTTGATTTAATGCTATGTAATAATCATGTAATAGGATCTTAGATCTAGGAATTTTTTGATTTTAGAAAATAAATTTTAATTTATTTTAGTCTTCCGCTATATGATCTTGAAAAAGTTTCAAGATCTAACCCTGAAACCTTAGATCCGGTTCCTACAAAATCATATTTGTGTGATGAGAAGAAATGGTGTCATGAGAGGTGGCACTAGGGTTTGAAATTCAAACCAATTTGAATTTCAAATGGTTCTTCAATTTTGTCTCAACCAAATCCAATTTGGTTAGACCCAAATAAGGCATAATGAACCTAATCTAATTAGGCATCAAAATACTTCAATTAAATCCTAATCCAATCAAAAATTAATCGAGCCTAATTCTTGATAAAATTAGAAATTAGTCTCCCATCATAATTAGGTCATCTTATAACCTAATCAGATCAAACCTAATTGAATCCAGTTCAATTAGACTTGATCCAAAATACTTTGCTCCATTAAATTGAGCTAATCAGTTATCTTATTGCTAATTAATCTTTCTATAATTCACTAATTCTTAGTAAATTATTGTTAGATGTATTTCTTAGAAGCCAATTGTTGGTTGATATATTTTTATTCTATGATATAAATTTATACTTAAATTTTTGATTTAATCAATAAAGGGCAAGTTTTTCTTTTTCATTCAAGTGTTATATATCCTTGAATCATCCTTAGAATTGATATTATGATATATATTCTCAAGTGTTGAGAATTAGAATCATGTATGATCGATTTCTAAATTACTCCCGATCATAGGATAGTCATGGGGATGGTGATCGATCCAGATAGATTGGTGTATGATTTACTTCTTTCGAGATAGATGAGTATCTAGTCTACAGTGTACAAACACTGAGCGATAAGTACGGATCATTGTTAGAGAATAACTAATACCGATTGTGATAATATGAGAGATCACATAGATTTCTATCCAATCATCACTGATCATCTCGATACTGTAGCCGTGTGACTGGTCCTTTGACCTACGATGTCACAGTTGCTCATAGTAAGACTACTGTAGTTTGACTGCATATAAAATTGGCTCAACTATGAATCTTTGCAGTGGATGTTGACTTCAATTGGTTGAGCTGTGCGAGTAAGATGTGCATTTAGATAAAATTTATCAACCTTGATAGAGAGTAGTCCTATGAGATTTGAGAAGCTAAATCCACAAGTCTATGGTTATAGTAGTGTGATTGATAGAAATTTTTTTTTTATTTAGAATCACTATTGGACTTGAGCTGATTGGATCTATCATATGATTGGTAATGAGGTTTGATGATTTATCCATGATCTACTATCTAGTCGGGACTCACAATAGCGAGATTGTATCATATATTAACTACACCTAAAAGTTTTATTTTGGTTCTGCTGGATTGTCACTATATATTGCTAGATGTCACTGGTAGATTGTGAGAGCTTAATAGGATCATTTTGAATCAATGATCTTTGTTGAATTAGAGTGAAACTATTCCAACCCACTGAAAGGGGTTTCAGTGATATCTATGATAGAGATCATGATATATCTCACTACCAGACATAATTGAACCTATGGGATCACACATAAAAGAAGAAAACTTGGATTAGTTATGATTGGGTTTATGAAGCACCAATTAATATAGATTTAGAGAAATCCTATTGGGTTCATATTAACTTTGCTAGCACTTGGGTGAACCTAATTTCTCTTGTAGTTGGTTTGTTTATTTGATAAGCATTAGCCAATTTCTATACTTGATTTGAATCTAATTGAATTTGATTCAATGGGCCCCAATGGTTGGATGCTTAATTTATGGCTTGGATTAAATCAAGAAAGAGTTTCTTAATTTTATTCATCATGATTTGATCAAGAACCCTTGAAGTGAATTTATGAAACCATGTGGGCTGATTTGAGACTTTTAATTGGATCCCATATGATGAGATGCCTAGCACTGGGTGTGGCCGTGGGTGAGTTATGGGTGGTGCCCCATTTATTTGGTCTCAGTATATTTAAGCTAGGACTTCTAATATGATTAGGAAGAGGGATCCTAATTGGACTAGGACATCCTTATGTTGTCTATTTAAAGGACCTTAGCCTTACTTCTCACATAATCTCATGCTCTTTCATCCTTGCCGCCACCTATTATTATGCCCAATGCCTCCTCTCCTCTTTCTTTCTCTAGCCCATGCCCTCTGTCTCTCTAGGCGTCCCTCTTGGAGCTAAAAGAGAGGTGGGCGGCATCCTTGGTTTGGTGTCAAGCGTTGGCACCAAGTTGCTTCATGGTTTCATTCCTTTGCTCTTAAGTTTGTTGAGAGTTAGTTACAACCACTTATTGGTTGTTGTTCTTCTTGATTAGTTGAGGGATCAAGAAAGATTTTTGACCTTTTCAAGAATCAAGAAAGAAAGATCAAAAGATTTCACAATTTGATCCCGATCCAGGCTTGGTTCAAGCATATTCAGGCTTTCGATTCAACCAAGCAAGATTAAGAGGAGCCTATCCAGGTTGGTCCTTGAAAGAAAAGTGTCCTATAAGTCAATCGCAAGTGTGTTGCGATAAGACTTTCTTTACAATTTTTCAGCTCATGAAATGACATTTATTATTATTTGAGATATTGATTCATCATAATAGCTGCATCTTATTATGTCTAAGATTATGATGAATCCCAAAGATTAGGATAATAATTTTAGGAGATATGAATTGGTCATGCTAGTGAGACCTAAAATCCTAAAATCCTAATATTAAATATTCCTGATCGTAGGAGCATTGAGTCGGAGATCAATATTTCGGATAGACTGGTACATCCTATGTATGCTAAATGGAGAGAGTGGCAGATCTCACTAGCCACTTATGTGAGACACTAATACAAGGATGTGGGTGCTCATTTGAAAAATGAGTCCACTAAATTGACTCGATGAAACAGAATATCTTATAAAAGCCTTATTTGCATGTCAAAGATAGTTCTCTAAGTAGGAGTTGTGCAAGTGATCCTTAGACCTGAGACCACCATGGAATCTTGTGCACAAGAATTCATATTTTGGTTCATATCCAGGCATGGCATTAAGATATGTACAAGGTGTTCTAGAATTGGTGGAGTGTGTGTGGAGGTTGTGAGTAGGTCAACACGGAATCAATCACTCCTAATAAGAGGAGATCGCATCTTGTGTATTCTCAATCTTAGATGACTCGAGAAAAGTCTTTTGGTCAAAAGCAAAAAAAAGATTAGAAAGAGTTTCTAAGCTTCTTCATTGGAGTCATCATTAGTTAATCGAGAATCGATATGAATATGTGTTTGAGTTTGACATGATTTCATACTCATGAACATATTTAGGGTGCAAGGATGATCGAAGGATTGAATTGCACGGTAATTTACCACTGAAGGGTATATTTGATATTTTTATCAAATTTTATATCTTCTGGATAGTCATGATATATTGCTAGATGTCAATCTTGACTTGTAGATTTTTGATCGAATTAAAGAGTTTAATTCGATCATCAATTAGAAAGGATTTTAATTGTTGAACTCGGGTTAGCTCGATTGGACCTAAATCGATTAGATTGAAATCTAATCAAATTTGATCAACTTATATTCGGACCTACTGCTGACTAGATATGGAACCCAATGGATCACACACATATTAAAATTGGCCAAGAACCCTTTTGAACAAGGTTGATTGGAATTTTGGATTCAATCAGGGTTCCGGTAAGCATGCTAGCATGTGTGGAAACCCTTTCTCCTTTGGAGACCAATTTGATCCCATCCCTTGCTAATTAGCTAGCCCAATTTGGTAGACATTTGGGTCAGATCATGATACCTAGAAGCACCCAAATTGGGGCACCACATCCCATGTTAATGCCAAATATGAAGAGTCCAAGTTGTGGTGGACTCCTGGTGTAAAACAGATTCTGCCTACAAGTGTTGGCATGGGCAGAAGAAAAAATTTATTTTTTTGTAGGATTAAATTATGTGTGGTAGATCACATCACCCTCCATTTTCTGGTGCATATCTCAAAGTATGAGATATATTTTTTCTAGAATTTATGGGGTAGAGAAAAAAATTGGAAAAAGAAGGAGGTCTCACGCATGCGCGTAGAAGTGTCGCATCTCTCCATGATTTAGAGAGTCCTTTTCCCAAACCAATTCTTTCATATTAGAATAATTTTTGGTGATGATATTTTTCACTTGATAAGATATTTTTGATAATTTTTCTGGAATTTTTCTAGACCTATCTGGATGCCAAATGGATGCCATAAGTCAGTCCTGATGCCTGCACGTGTGGTGATCAATACTCGCATGAAGAGGTATGAGGATGGCATCCTTCCATGAGAATTTTATCACTATTTTTTATTTTCTAGAATCTATATTGAATCTCTAATCTACATGGATTTTTTAGAATTTTTTTGATTTGAGAAGAGATGTAAAAATATCCCATGGTTGCACGTGCGTAGACTAGGGTGCTGATCGATGTATCATGGATAAGAGTCCTTCTGCTTAAAGGAACTCTTATCTCTAATAATCAGATCAGATATGCCTTTTAGATAAGGCATGTCCCTTTCTTTTGACATCCCTCTGGTGGCTATAAATAGGCCAGGGCATTGGATATCCGACGAATCTAAGAGGGGTTTCCAATTTCTCTCCTGTTGCTCTCCTTTCTTTCTTACAACCTATCTTAGTTTTAGGACAAGACTTTGGGATTTAAGATAAAGCCTTATCTGATCCTAACAAGGATTGTAAGGGTTCTAAAGAAGAAGAATCAGAAGTTCAGAGAAGGTTCTAAGAGGGTGAGATCAGGTTCTTGAAGAAACTTGACCAGTACAAGGCTAGTCGAGTTAAGGGCTAAAACTCTTGAAGCAAGGTGAAGAAGGAGTGCTGTCTTTGGTTCAATTTCTGTATGGATCATCATTGGAGGGTAGACACTTGGACACCTTATAAAAATTGAGATTAGTGCTACAGATATTCTTTTTATCCTATTTATATTTATTATGCTTTGATTATTATAGTCAAGAGTTTCTGGGCATTAGGGCTTTCGGTGCATTGGGTGTTTTGAATGAAAATTTTAAACACCTAACCCTTTCACTGTGCCACCGAAATCCAACAATGGTATCAGAGCCTATCTTGATTTATATAATCAAAGATTAAATTATTATCTTGATTGTGATCAAGCATGAGTTTTTGGTTTGGTTCAAGTCGGGTCAAGGGTTGAACCCGATTGAACATCCAAATCCTATCATGTCTTAGAGATATGTTTTAAATATAAAATACATGATGTATGTGTAAAATTTTCTTAGTAGCTTAGTACTTTAATTGGAGTTCATCATGAGGCCATCCGATCATAAGAGCAAGTAGGATTTAGAGACCCTCTCTTCCTATTCAATAGGGTACTCTTATGGTGTGTAGAGATGCCACTGTGTGTTCTAAGAAGAAGAATCGTGAAAAGAGTGCTTTATATTTATGCATGTTATTAGAACTTTATACATATATGATATGCTTGAGATGTTTAGTTATAATCATATTATATGATTCTGCTTCCATATCTTAAAGATATGATAAGATGCCATAATTAGTTGTTATGATTATTAAGATACAACTATTATAGTGCATTCTTGTGATAGATTGAATTAGGATGTGTTTGAGATCATTAAAGCCCTCATAAAAATTATATTAAGTCGTAGTATTGTGAACCAGAAGCTGACTTATTTTTTTGAATCAATTAATTAATTGGTGTTTAAGGAGTGTTTCAAGTACGGTGTTTATTTAATTGGTTCTATTGCTGGCCTCACCAATTTTATTAGTGTCTAAGAAAAGCAATGGGAGGACCCCTACCAATCTTAACACTTTTTTGACCAATTAGATTAGTTTGAATCTTGAATGAAGGTAGCTTAGTATTTTAAATACTACTATGGACCTTCCTTCATGCTAGATTAATGTTACATCGTGAACTATGGCTAGTTTGTTGTGTTACCATAGGGCTTGTCATAAGGATTGATATAACATAATCCTGGTGTATAAAAGATGCTTACAGTAATTTTGAATATACTGCTTTGTTGTGCTAACACAAGGGCAATTATATTCGATTTTGACTGTATTGAAATGAAGGGTCTTACTTAACTAAAATATTATAGCTCATTGTATTAACACAAGGCTAATAATATTTTAGAGGCCAAGATAAAATATTGAGAATTGTATGAGATGTAATTGGAAAGAGTTTCCTACCTATGAACTCATAAGGGTTTGTTGTGTTAACACAAGATCGTTATGAGGAATTAGGATCTTAATCCCATTAAGATAAATATAAAATATATCTCATTTACCATAGGAGAGGGCTATGGTATCTGATAAAATAGTGGGAGACATAACTAGTTTTAAAAATTCTCATCTGGTTATGCATGTCAAACATGAGTAGTCTGCTTATACTATTATTTTATGTAGATTTAAGTTTACATTATGGCTTCTTTATTTTCACCCCATGATACCATAAATAAAACTATATTGATCGATACAACTATGTGGATTGGTCGAAAAACTTACAAATTAAGTTTATATCAAAAAAGAACTCTGATGTTCTGGATATTTCTGATCCTAGATTGGTCAGTAATAATGAGAAGGTAATGATGTCTATATGGATATTATTTATAAAAAATTTAGATATTGAGAGTATAATTGCAAGAATTATCTTGCAAGATTGAAGCAGAGTACAAGTGTAACACCAAAAGATATGTATATGATACAGACCTATTTTTTATTGAGTGATTCAGACTCTGATATTTGGATATTGGATACCATCTGTGGATTGCATATTTGTAATTCATTACAGCAACTATAGAATATCAAAGGTCTGAAAAGAGGTGACCTCAAGCTTTATAGCGCAAGTGGAGAGTCTATTATCACAAAGACTGTGGAAACCTATATGCTTGATTTACCTTCAGACAAAACTTTAGAATTAAAAGACTGTTATTACATGCCAAAGGTCATTAGAAATATTATTTCTATACCTTTGTTGTTAAAATAAAGTTATGAAATAAGGCTAATGGAAAATGAATGCTTCATTTTTTTTAATAAATTTTATGACAGTAGTTATATTGATAACAATCTTTTAATTCTTACACTCAATAAAAATATTTTTCATATTAAAAGAAATATAAAAAAAAAGAGAAAAAATATGAATGTCACATATCTCTGGCATTATCGCCTTGGTCATATTAGTGAGTCAAGGATAAATAAGTTATGCAAAGAATAATTTTTTGATCCAAATGATTATGAATCATTGGAGACTTATAAATTTTGTCTCATGGGTAAGATGACCATGACTCCATTTTCTTAATATGGAGAGAGAACAAGTGAGTTGTTAGCTCTAGTATATATAGATATATATGGACTGATAATAACTCAGGCCAGAAGAAGATACTCCTATTTTATTACCTTTATAGATAATTTATTAAGGTTCAGATATGTGTATCTTATGAAACATAAATTTGAAGCTTTTGATAAGTTCAAGGAGTATCAAGGTATGGTCGAGAAATAAACTGAAAAAAATATCAAAGTTCTTCGATCTGATCGAAGAGGAGAGTACTTATTCAGTGAATTTCTTGATCATCTTAAAAGTAAAGGTATTCTCTCTGAATGGACCCCTCCTTATACACCTCAGTTAAATGGTATAGCAGAAAGGAGGAATCGCACTTTAATGGATATGGTGCGATCTATGATATACTTCATCGATCTCCTAATATCTTTCTAGGGATAATGCCTTAGAGACTGCCACATATATATTAAACAGAATACCTTCAAAGTCTATTGCAAACACTCCATATGAGATATGGAATGGAAAGAAGCCTAATCTTAAACATCTTAAGACTTTGGGCTATCCTACTTATGTCAAAAATATTTTTGGACATAAGCTTAATGCTAGATTAGATAAGTGTAGATTTGTAGAGTATCTTAATAAAATTAATATATATTATTTCAACTATCCTACTGAACAAAAGGTGTTTGTTAGTAGGCATGCCACTTTCTTGAAACATGAATTTATCCAAGAAGGAGGCAGTGGGAGGAATATTAAATTTATGAAAGTTTATGATCTATAAATTGATTCAAAAATACCAGTAGTTGGACCACAAGAAGATCCTCAATCAAAAGGACCCAAGGATGAGGTACATCCACTATGCACACCTGAAGGAGGAGAAACGTTTTCTCCACGTAGGATCTTTCAGATTTCATCAAATCTGAGGTGGAATAATTTTTAAAAAAATTATCCTACATATTTTAGATCTAATTCTCTAGATCTAATTTTATTATCTAATATTTAAAATCTAAAATTAAATCTAAAACTATGATGAAAGAAGAAGTACCTTAAGGGTAATCTGATTATCCTGTAGAAGATCTCTGCACAGTCCGAGGTTCTGATGTAGCTAGCAAGCTCCTGATCTCTACCGATATCCACTTAGATAAGATATGGAATGTCTTCTCCTTGTGAATCTACACTTCAAAAATTAGATCTTTATCTAATTTGAAAGTACTTCAGAACTCCTTCTGAAGTTAGAGCAACTACTTGTCAAAGATGTCCTGCAGCCTTCTATTCCAGGTGTCACCATGCCTTGGATCTTTGCCAGATGGACATCCAACCTTTTGGATGTGAATAGGGAAGGAAGGAGAGCAGGGAGGATATGGAGAAGAGGAGAGGGGGTGGTAGCTATTGGGTTTTGTGTATAAAATAATTTCATCCATGAAACCCTAGGCGCAACAGGGTTTATATAGACCCTGTATGCTGCGAGTGCCACATCATTCAACCAATCAAAAAATTTTAATAAATTTTGAAAAAAATTTGATTGATGGAGTGATGTCATCTGATCACATCAGATAAGAACCCCCACTCTCTCTCCTAAGTTTGCACCAACAATGGATAAGCTCAATCAAGGTGGCACCAAAGAGTCCATGTTTATCAGGACTCTTTGGTTCTTATCCATTTGGGGTGCCCACTTTTATCCAATTGGGCTCATGCCATAATCTAATTATGGCACCCAATTCAATTAGGTTTTGGCATATGGACACTCCACAAAAATCCTCCAATGAGCCCTCTTCAGTTTAAGACCCATATGTCAACTTTTGATAGATGTCCTAAAATGAAATTAGCAGGTGCTAGAAATTAGCAGGTGTTGTCTTAAATTCATCTCATGAATTAAGACAAGCCTTTTCTAAGCTGGACAAGCTTCATTTAGATTGAAAAAAACCTTCCTAAGATTCTCTGGATGAGTCAAATCATATTTGACTCAGTTAAGACAAAAAGGATTACACGAGGAGAAAGTTAGGCTCAATCGAGTGCTAGCATGATTTCCTTGAACCTAATTGGATCTAATCCAAATCAATTGAGTTAGCCCAATTAATAACATCCAGATTCTAATCCTTATTTGTGTGACCTAGTTAGATTCAATTCTGTATGCTAATGAGACATGTCATGATCTCATCATCGACATCATCGAAACTCCTTTCGATGGACCAGAACTCTTCTGATTCAGACAATTAGAATGATCGATCATCAATATCATTCTAATTGCTCCCAAAATCCATCAGTGACACCTAGCAGAATATGGTGGCAACCCATCAGAATTGAAGATGAACCTCTCGATGCAGCTACCTGTGTGATTGAGTTCCTCTATCATGAGTCCTGACTGAATTAGGGTTAAGGTGAACTCGTCAAACCCAACATCAGTCATATGAGTTAATCGATCGATCCGAGTCCGATGTGAAACCTTAATGGAAACCTCTTTTTTATTATTTCACTCTACCATGGCCATGGGCTTGAGAATTCGATCTTTCAATTATCATAGGACTACTCCTCTCATCTATCGAGATTGATAGATCCCATCTTGGTGCGACCTAGTTCCTACAATGAATATGCTATAGCCAACATACACCTCAGGATTTTGAATGGCTAAGAGATCGAGTTATGGTGTAGTCAAACTATAACACACTCAAGGTGAACTATCGATGCACCTCAAGTCAAAGAACTAGACACACAACTGCAGCATCGAGCTAGTCATCGATGAGAAGGTAGACTTCTTTATGACTGCTCGAAGTGGTCACGCTCAGTACTCTCATTCTCAATGAATACCTATACTCTCGCTTTGGTATCTCTACACTGTAGACTCAAGACACATCTACCCTAAGGAAGCGATCGTACACCAACCTTCTGGATCGATCACCATCCTCGTGATTATCCTATGGTCATGAGCTGTTTATGAGTTAGTTATGTAAATTCATGCCTTAAATTTTTAACTCTTGAAAATATGAATTTACATTCCTACTAACTCAAAGGATGTATCACAGACACAATGTACACAATGTGATAGAAGAATAATTCTTTTATTCATTTATAGTCAAAATTACAAATTTACCCTTAGATCTGTACAGGAATGTGTCAGCAGATCTGGCATCTAGGGCACACATCTAAAAAACTCCTACTTGACCTAATACCAATTGGCTACATATCTAAGTCCCATCTTCTCAAGGTGGGCTTCGATCTTCTGTTGGCCCAATGGCTTAGTCAGCGGGTCTGCCACATTATCTGTGGAGTTGACTCTCTTGACCTCGACATAACCCTTTTCGAGGTAATCACGGATCAAATGGAATCGTCGCTCGATATGCTTGGACTTCTGGTGAGATCTTGACTCCTTAGCTAGGGCTATGGCATCATTATTATCACAGTAAAGAGGTATGGCATCCGATGACATCACTCCAAGCTCTGCGGCAAACTTTTTGTACCATAATACCTCCTTCACAGCTTCCGATGTAGCAATATACTCTGTCTCCATGGTGGAATCAGTAACACCGTCTGCTTGAAAATCTTTCAGCTGACTGCACCACCATTACAAATGAATAGACTCCCAGATGTCGACTTTCGATCATCTATATCAGACATAAAGTCTAAGTCTGTATATCCCTGAATCTGGTGTTCTCCATTCTCAAAGACTAGAAACATATCCTTAGTCCTTCTCAAGTACTTAAGAATACATTTCACAGAAGTCTAGTGTTCTTCACCTGGATTTGACTGATATCTGCTTATGACACTCACAGCATGGGCTATATCAGGTCATGTACATAGCATGGCATACATGAGGCTCCCTATTACCGAAGCATAAGGGATCTTGCTCATCCGTTCAATCTCCTCAGGTGTGCTAGGGCACATCTTCTTGGAGGGATGAATGCCATGTCTAAAAGGCAATAAATCTCTTTTGGAGTTTTTCATGCTAAATCTTTTTAGCACCTCCTCTATGTACATCTTCTGTGAAAGTCCGAGCATCCTATTTGGTCTATCTCTATAGACCTTAATACCCAGTATAAAGCATGCCTCTCCTAGATCTTTCATAGAAAACTCCTTAGACAACCATACTTTGACTGAGGTCAACATGGGAATATCATTCCCAATTAGGAGGATGTCATCTATGTATAATACGAGGAAGACAACTGCACTCCCACTGACCTTTTTGAACACACATGGTTCCTCCTCATTCTTGATGAAATCAAATATTTTGATGACATCATTGAAATGAGTATTCCAACTCCGAGATGCTTGCTTAAGTCTATAAATGGACCTTTGCAGCTTGTAGATCTTGTGATCATCATCACTGGATGTGAAATCAAGCGGCTGTTCCATATAGATATCTTCCTCAAGATGTCCATTTAAGAACGCCGTTTTCACGTCCATCTGCCATATTTCATAATCAAAATAGGCTGCAACAGCAAGCAATGTGCGGATGGATTTTAGCATGGCTACGGGCGAAAAGGTATCCTAATAGTTAATGCCTTCGCGCTGACTATAACCTTTCACTATGAGCCTAGCCTTGAATGTCTCCACATTCCCATCTACACCTATCTTTCTCTTGAAGATCCATTTACACCCAATAGGTACAATACCTTCAGGTAGATCTACCAAGATTCAGACTTGGTTTGAGTGCATCGAGTCAATTTCTGATCTCATTGCCTCTAACCATTTTTCGGAGTCGATATCTGATATTGCCTCATCATAGGTCTTGGGATCATCACCATGAGCCCCATTTCCCATGAGGAACATTTCCTCTACTTCCTCTTGTATGGTACCTAAGTACCTTTTAAGAGGATGAAAAATTCTAGTCGATCTACGAGGTGGAAGAGGTTGTGTTGGGACTAGTTCTGATTGATTAGGTTCCTTAGGTTCTTGAGCTCGTTGCTCTTGAGAGACATTCTCCTTGAGCTTAACTATTCTTCCGATGCCACCATCTTGAATAAACTGTTTTTCAAGAAAAATAGTATTTTGACTCACAATCACATTATGGTCTTCCGAAATATAGAAATAGTATCCTAATGAATCTTTAGGATATCCTATGAATCGAGCTCTAAAAGATCTGAACTCTAACTTATCCGCCTGCTGTCTCTTGACATGAGCCGGACAACTCCAAATTCTGAGATGATTCAGAATTGGCTTCTTACCATGCCATATCTCATACGGTGTGGTAGGAACGATTTTAGAAAAAACCCTATTCAATACATAAATTGCTGTCATGAGACAATGTCCCCAAAGAAACTCAGGGAGGTCTGTGAAGCTCATCATGGAACAGACCATATCTAATAGGATCCGATTTCTTCGTTCTGAAATCCCATTGAGTTGAGGCATTCCAAGTGGAGTCCATTGAGAGACTATGCCATTGTCCTTAAGATAGTTTAGAAACTTTCGACTAAGGTATTCACCTCTTCGATCTGATCGAAGAACCTTAATGGGCTTTTCTGTTTGTTTTTCTACTTCATGTCTGAATTCTTTGAACCTTTCAAAAGCTTTAGACTTATGTTTCATTAGAAACACATACCCGTACCTAGACATATCATCGGTAAAGGTAATGAAGTAGACATAGTTGCCTCTAGCCGGCACATCAAATGGACCGCACACATCCGTATGTACTAGGGCAAGTAGGTCTGTGGCCCTTTCCCCATGTCCCACAAAAGGAAGCTTGGTCATTTTACCTTGAAGGCATAATTCACAAATTGGATATGACTCGAAATTCAATGGACTCAATAGCCTGGATTTCTTCAATTTATTAACCCTGTCTTTCACTGTATGATCTAGCCTTAAGTGCCATAGATACTTATCATTTAGACTATCTCTAGGCCTTTTAATTCCTACGGCATTCACATTTTGCTCAATATTAAATACAGATACATCAATATGTAGCTGATAGAGACCGTTAATAAGAAAACCATCTGCAACTTTATTATTTTCATAAAAAATATTACAATGGTCCTTATGAAAATTAATCACATAGCCTTCTTGTGCTAAACATGAAACAGAAATCAAATTCCTGCTTGTTGCAGGCACATAATAACAGTCTCTTAAAACTAAATCTAATCCTAACGGTAATCGCAGAGGATAGATTCCCACGACCATGGTAGCAACTCTTGCTCCATTTTTGATGCGTAGGATCATCTCCCCATCCCTCAGCCTCCTGCTCTCCTCAAGACCCTGTATAGAAGTGCACAAATGAGTACTAGAGCTAGAGTCAAGCACCCAACTGGATGCAGAAGAAATTGTAAGATTAGATTCTAAAATGAGCATACCTTCAGAAGGACCATCCTTCTTATTCTTCAGGGTGGCCAGGCACTGAGGACAGTTACGCTTCCAATGGCTGTCTGATTGATAGTGGAAATATTTTCCCTTATCAGCAGCCTTCTTCTTCGATTCTGTCTTCTTCTTCTTGCCATCCACCTTCTGCTTCTTCGCAGACTTCTTTTTCTTTCCAAAAGACTTTCTCTTGGAAGAAGTCTGCTCTATAGTAAGAACTGAGCCTTTTGAACCCTTCATAGAAAGCTCAGTCGTAACCAGCATGTTCATTAACTTGGCCAAGTTACACTGCATCTTATGCATATGAAAGTTCATGATGAACTGACCATATGCATCGAATAAGGATTGAAGGATCATATCAATCTGAAAATCCTTGTCTAAGATGATTCTGAGCTTCTTAAG
This sequence comes from Elaeis guineensis, assembly GCF_000442705.2. Classification (NCBI taxonomy): domain Eukaryota; kingdom Viridiplantae; phylum Streptophyta; class Magnoliopsida; order Arecales; family Arecaceae; genus Elaeis; species Elaeis guineensis. Next base: position 44,855,439 of record NC_025994.2, read on the forward strand.
CTCCTCAAGATCCTTGATCATTGTCAAACAATGATCTTGGACTGACTGCCCATCACGCATCTTGGCCTTAAAAAGTCTTTGATAGACTTGATACTTGGCCGCATGACTCTGTTCACCAAACAACTCTTGCAGGTGAGCCAACATTTAGCGGGTAGTCAAAATATTCTCATGTTGGCACTGCAAGTCATCAGATATTGCACCCAACATGTAGTACCTTGCTTTGTTATCATCATCCGTCCACTTTTTCAGAGATGCTCTCTGTTCAGCAGTCGGACATGCTGGTATGGCAGGTGGATCCTGGTCCAAGACATGAGTCAATTTTTCAAAATCCAGAATAATTCTATAGTTCCTCAATCAGTCCTTGAAATTGGGTCCAGTTAGTCTATGGGTGTCTAGAATTTTGGTCAGGGGGTTTGAGGCACACATGTTTCCTATAAAGAGTCAAAAGTTTCTAGTTAGATTTTGTAATCAGACTCAACCAATTTATTTAGAGTTTTCATTTTTAAACAAATTAGGCTCCCACTATTTTCTCAGATCCCTACACTCCCTTGGTAGAGATGTGAAAATCTTCGTGATCAGTGATTTTTAGTGGGTGGTGCGGTCTCACCAACTGACTCACCACCTCACCTAACAGTTATTGGTGATGGGTCAACTGATGAGTGGACAACTCTTGTCCAATGATTCTCTAATCATGGTGCACCCAAAACTTGGTCTCTAATTCATGAAGCTCATCATGTCCAGGATATTGCTCCAATCCTTAGTTAAGTCAAACCTACCATTTGCACGAACTAGATTTCTGATTGGATCCCTCACCGTATCCAAAATATTGAGCTCAACCCATCCTCTAATCTGTAGCATTTAATGCCTAATGGACATGGTTGCATCTTTTCGGTACAACTGAGCCACTGTAACCAGCTGAGAACAATCAACCTCGAGAAGGGCCCACACATCCACAATGGTGGAAGATCTAGACTTAATATTTTCTTAGGGAGATTTATTTAGGTCTCATTAAACTTGACTTGACATAGTCATAACAATTATGACTAACCTAGTGACATGGGTTCGCTCGAATTGTTAGCCACCTCTAATCAGAACTGAGTCGACACATATGACCAGGTAAGTGAGACCGGTGGGAGGGATATGCCATTAACTCGACAAGAAGGCATTCGAGTCGAGTAGCTCCCAATTAAAAACTAGTCAGTCACCAACTTACCTTAGACACCAAATTGTCGAACCAGAACTAATTGGGTTAGTTTGCAATCCAGGCTCTAACCACTGAGCCAAATTAGGTCTTAACTTGATTGAGTCACATCTAAATGTGATTCGACCTTGACCCAGACTTAATCCTATTAGGCTGGTCAATTATTAGCTTTCATGATCCCACCTAACCAACTCTTGATTCGTTTGATCAACCGCTAGACCTAATTGAGCTACCCAAGTCCGAACCCAATTTTATGAAAATATCTTAGATCTGAAATTCTTAATTTTAGACCTAATTGAATTTTATAAGTTTAATTCATTAATTAAGTTTGGGTTCATAAACAAAGCATGTAAAATAAATCCTAGGATTTCAGGATCTAGGGTTTTGCAGAAAAGTAAGTTTTGATTTCTGATTAAGGATGAACGCGCGGCACCCCTACACGTCATATGAACACCCCATTGAATGAGAAAAGAGGGTCTTAAAATTTTATTTTATTCTTATGATCGGACGGCCATGAGGAATACCTTAATCAAAAATATAAATTTAACTACAAAACTAGTTAGATCTAAATTAACATATCACATATATAATTTAAGATCTAACTTATACATGCTTTGCATACATCTCATGTATCAAAAATCAATCTAATTAATATGCTTTCAGATCTGATATATCACATATAATATCTGAAAAATAGAATTTAAATTGAACTATTCAAAATAAAAACTATTCTAGACAAGTTACTTGAACAATTCTACAACTAGTCTAGGCATGCAACAGATCAATTTTATGAAATAATTAAAATTTTATTTTTTATTTTATGATCTGATTATAATAATTATAATATCAAAAAAATTGAGAATAAATTATATTTAATTTATATTTTAATCTCATTAAAATATAAAACTTAAGACTATTCTTGGATTCAACTTAATCCGAGTCTAGTCATACATCTCATGCATGTTAGATCTTCTTAGATTTAATTTTAAATATTTTAATTTTAGATTCTATTATATCTAATATGATATCTAAAATCATTTAATATTAAATAAATTAAAATTAAAATTAGATCTAAAATAGATCTGAAATAGAGCCAACAACCTGGCTCTAATACCACTTGAAGGAGGAGAAACATTTTCTCCGCGTAGGATCTTCCAGATTTCATCAAATCTGAGGTGGAATAATTTTTAAAAAATTTATTCTACATATTTTAGATCTAATTCTCTAGATCTAATTTTATTATCTAATATTTAAAATCTAAAATTAAATCTAAAACTATGATGAAAGAAGAAGTACCTTAAGGGTAATCTGATTACCCTGTAGATGATCTTTGCACAGCCTGAGGTTCTGATGTAGCCACACAAGCGCCTGGCCTCTACCAGTATTCACTTAAGTAGGATCTAGAATATATTTTCCTTGCAAATCTATGCTCTAAAAATCAGATCTTTATCTGATTTGAAAGTACTTCAGAACTCCTTCTGAAGTTGGAGCAGCAGCCTGTCGAAGATGTCCTGCAGCCTTCTATTCCAGACGTCACCACGCCTTGGATCTTTGCCAGATGGACGTCCAAATTTTTGGATGTGAAAAGGGGAGGAAGGAGAGTAGGGAAGATGTAGAGAAGAGGGGAGGGGGCAGCAGATATTAGATTTTATGCATAAAACAATTTCATCCACAAAACCCTAGGCGCAGTAGGGTTTATATAGACCCTGTATGCTGCGCAGTGCCACATCATTCAACCAATCAAAAAATTCTAATAAATTCTGAAAAAAATTTGATTGGTGAAGTGATATCATCTGATCACATCACATAAGAACCCCCACTTTCTCTCCTAAGTTGGTGCCAACAATGGATAAGCTCAATCAAGGTGGTGCCAAAGAGTCCATGTTTATCAGGACTCTTTGGTTCTTATCCATTTGGGGCGCCCACTTTAATCTAATTGGGCTCATGCCATAATCTGATTATGGCATCCAATTCAATTAGGTTTTAGCATGCAGACACTCCATAAAAATTTTCCAATGAGTCCTCTTCAGTTTAAGACCCATATGTCAACTTTTGACAGATGTCCTAAAATGAAATTGGCGGGTGCTAGAAATTAGTAGGTGTTGTCTTAAATTCATCTCATGAATTAAGATAAACCTTTTTTGAGCTGGACAAGCTTCATTTAGACTGAGAGAAACCTTCCTAAGATTCTCTGGATGAGTCAAATCATATTTGGCTCAGTAGAGATAGAAAATATTACATGAGGAGAAAATTAGGCTCAATCGAGTGCTAGCACAATTTTCTTGAACCTAATTGGATCTAATCCAAATCAATTGAGTTAGCCCAATTGATGACATCCAGATCCTAACCCTTATTTGTGTGACCCAGTTAGGTTCAATTCTGTATAGTAATGAGACATGTCATGATCTCATCATCGACATCATCGAAACTCCTTTCGATGGACCAGAACTCTTCTAATTTAGACAATTAGAATGATCGATCATCAATATCATTCAATTGCTCTCAAAATTTATCAGTGATACCTAGCAGTATGTGGTGGCAATCCATCAGAACTAAAGATGAACATCTCAATGCAGCTACCTGTGTGATTGAGTTCCTCTATCATGAGTCCCGACTGAATTAGGGTTAAGGTGAACTCGTCAAACCCAACATCAGTCATTTGAGTTAATCGATCGATCTGAGTCCGATGTGAAACCTTAATGAAAAACTCTTTTTCACTATTTCACTCTACCATGGCCATGGGCTTAAGGACTCAATCTTTCAATTATCATAGGACTACTCCTCTCATCTACCGAGGTTGATAGATCCCATCTTAGTGCGACCTAGTTCCTACAATGAATATGCTACAGCCAACATACACCTCAGGGTTTCGAATGGCTAGGAGACTGAGTTATGGTGTAGTCAAACTATAACACACTCAAGGTGAACTATCGATACACCTCAGGTCAAAGAACTAGATACACAACTGCAGCATCGAGCTAGTCATCGATGAGAAGGTTGACTTCCTTATGACTGCTTGAAGTGGTCACGCTCAGTACTCTCATTCTCAATGAATATCTGTACTTTTACTCTGGTGTCTCCACACCATAGACTCAAGACACATCTATCCTAAGGAAGCGATCGTACACCGACCTTCCGGATCGATCACCATCCTCGTTATGATCCTATGGTCAGGAGTTGTTTATGAGTTAGTTATGTAAATTCATGTCTTAAATTTTCAACTCTTGAAAATATGAATTTACATTCTCACTAACTCAAAAGATGTATCACAGACACAATATATACAATATGATAGAAGAATAACCCTTTTATTCATTTATAGTTAAAATTATAAATTTGCCCTTAGATCTGTACAGGAATGTGTCAGCCGATCTGGCATCTAGGGCACACATCTAACAACACCTCTTCTCTGAAGGTCAGATAGAGTACGTCAAGCATCTCTGAGATATAATTTTATCATTGAGAATAACAATTCTATCAACATCATTCAGGATGTTGATCCGCTGATCTATTCGAAAGCTATCATGAGTAGGGACTCAGACAGATAGCTGGAAGCTATGAAATCTGAGATGGACTTGATGAATACCAACCAAGTGTAGACCTTGGTTGATGCACCTGAGGATGTGACTTCAATATAGGGTGCAAGTGGGTCTTCAAAAGGAAGATCAGAGTAGATGGCCAAGTAGAAACTTATAAAACTAGGTTAGTGGTGAAGGGTTTCAGTCAAAGACAAGGAATTGACTATGATGAAACCTTCTCACCAGTGGCTATGCTCAAGTACGTCCAGATTTTGCTTGTAATAGTGACATACTACGATTATGAAATCTGGTAGATGGATCTCAAGACCATTTTTCTTAATAGTAATCTAGAGGAAGAGGTCTATATGACTTAGCCAGAGGGATTTATCTCAAGTGGGAGAGTAAATCAAGTATACAAGCTAATGAGATCCATCTATGGATCGAAGCAAGTTTCGAGGAGCTGGAACATTCGATTTGATATGACGGTCAAAGAGTTTGGTTTTATCAAAAATATGGATGAACCATGTGTATACAAGAAGACAAGTGGGAGTGTTATTATCTTCTTGATTCTGTATGTTGGTGACATACTGCTCATTAGGAATGATATCCCAATGATGCAATCGGTTAAGACTTAGCTATCGAATAAGTTTTTCACGAAAGACTTGGGTGAAGTATCCTATATACTGGATATAAAGATCTATAGAGATAAATCTAAAAGGATATTAAGCATATCCCAATCATGGTACATAGATCTTATATTAAAGAGATTTAATATGGAGGCAAGTAAGAAAGATTACTTGTCTGTAAGTTATGATATACGTCTCTCTAAAAAAATATGTCTTAAGACACCAGAAGAGAGGAAAAAGATGAATAAAATCCGTTATGCTTCGGCTGTGGGATCAATTATGTATGCCATGCTATGTATCAAGCCTGATGTAGCTTATGCTTTGGACATAGCTAGTAGATTTCAGGCTGATCTAAGGAAGGATCATTGAAAAGCAGATGATAGCAAGTCAATATCAGGATATGTGTTTATCCTAAATGATGGGGTAGTGAGTTGGAAGAGTTTTAAATAGCAAATAGTAGCTGACTCAACTACTGAGCCAGAGTATATTACTACTAGTGAAGCCATTAAGAAAGCTGTCTGGATGAAAAAACTCATCATGGATTTAAGAGTCGTTCCTAAGATTGAAGGACTGGTGTCACTCTATTTTCATAGCACTGGGGCTGTTATTCAAGATAAGAAACCTAGGTCTCATTATAAATCCAAGCACATCCTCAGACGTTTCTATCTCATTAAAGATAAGATGTTATCTTTGAACGAGTAGACAGAAAGAACAATATAGTAGATCTATTCACTAAGGCCATACCACAGTAGCTATATGATCGCCATCTTGATTGTATGAGATACAAAGGCGATTGGCTTTAGTGCAAGTGGGAGATTGAAAGAAAAGTACTCTATAAGCCAATTGCAAGTGTGTTGCAATGGGACTTTCTTTATAATTTTTTAACTCATGAAATGATATTTATTATTATTTGAGGTATTGATTCATCATAATAGTTGCATCTTATTATGTCTAAGATTATGATGAACTCCAAAGATTAGGATAATAATTTTAGAAGACATGAATTGGTCATACTAGTGAGACCTAAAATTCTAAAATCTTAATTTAAATATTTCTGATCATAGGAGCATTGAGTCGAAAATCAATGTTCTGGATAGACTAGTACATCCTATGTATGCTAAATGGAGAGGGGGGCAGATCTCACTAGCCACTTGTGTGAGACACTAATACAAGGATGTGGGTGCTCATTTGAGAAATGAGTCTACTGAATTAACTCGATGAAAGAGAACATCTTATGGAAGCCTTATTTGTATATCAAAGATAGTTCTCTAAGTATGAGTTATGCAAGTGATCCTTAGACCTGAGACCACCATAGAATCTTGTGCACATGAATCCATATTTTGGTTCATATCCAAGCATGGCATTAAGACATGTACATAGTGTTCTAGATATGGTGGAGTGTGTATGGAGGTTGTGAGTAGGTCAACATAGAATCAATCACTCCTAATAAGAGGAGATCGCATCCTGTGTATTCTCAATCCTAGATGACTCGAGAAAAGTCTTTTGGCCAAAAGTAAGAAGGAGATTAGAAAGAGTTTCTAAGCTTCTTCATTGGAGTCATTATTGGTTAATTGAGAATTGATATAAATATGTGTTTGAGTTTGACATGATTCCATACTCATGAACATATTCCGGGTGCAAGGATGATCGAAGGATTGAATTGCACGATAATTTACCACTGAAGGATATATTTGATATTTTTATCAAATTTTACATCTTCTGAGTAGTCATGATACATTGCTAGATATCAATCTTGACTTGTAGGTTTTTGATCGAATTAAAGAGTTTAATTCGATCATCAATTAGAAAGGATTCTAATTGTTGAACTCGGGTTAGCTCGATTGGACCTAAATTGATTAGATTGAAATCTAATCAAATTTGGTTAACTTATATCTGGACCTACTACTAGCTAGATATGGAACCTAATGAGTCACACACATATAGAAATTGGCCAACGATCTTTTTGAAAAAGATTGATTGGAATTTTGGATTCAATCAGGATTTTGATAAGCATGCTAGCACGTGTGAAAACCCTTGCTCTTTTGGAGACCAATTTGGTTCCATCCCTTGCTAATTAGCTAGCCCAATTTGATAGACATTTGGGTTAGGTTGTGATATCTAAAAGCAGCCCAAATTGGGGTACCACATCCCATGTTAACACCAAATATGAAGAGTCCAAGTTGTGGCGGACTCTTGGTGTAAAACAGGTTCTGCCTACAAGTGTTGGCATGGGCAGAAGAAAAAAATTTTTTTTTTATAGGATTAAATTATGTGTGGTAGCTCACATTACCCTCTATCCTCTGGTGTATATCTCAAAGTATGAGATATATTTTTTCTAAAATTTATGGGGTAGAGAAAAAAATTGGAAAAGGATGTCTCGCACATGCGTGCAGAAGCATCGCATCTCTCCGTGATTTGGAGAGTCCTTATCCCAATCAAATATTTTCATATTAGAATAATTTTTATTGATGACATTTCACACTTTATATGATAGTTTTGATATTTTTTTTGAAATTTTTCCAGACTTATCTGGATGCCGAACGGATGCCATAAGTCGGTCCTGATGCCTGCATGCATGGTGATCAGCACTAATGTGAAGAGGTGAGAGGATAGCAACCTTTTGTGATAATTTTATCACAATTTTTATTTTTTTGGAATTTAGATTGAATCTTCAATCCACATGGATTTTTAACAATTTTTTTGATTTGAGAAGAGATGTGAAAATATCCCTTCTTTGGTTGCACGCAAGCAGACCAGGGTGCTGATCGACGTATCATGGATAAGAGTCCTTCTGCTTGAAGGAACTATTATCTCTGATAATCAGATCAGATATGCCTTTTAGATAAGGCATGTCCCTCTCTTTTGGCATCCCTCTAGTGGCTATAAATAGGCTGGGGCACTGGGTATCCAATGAATCTAAGAAGGGTTTCCAATTTCTCTCCTATTGCTCTCCTTTCTTTCTTGCAACCTATCTTAGTTTTAGGACAAGGCTTTGGGATTTAAGACAAAGCCTTATCTGGTCCTAACAAGGGTTGTAAGGGTCCTAAAGAAGGAGAATTAGAAGTTCAGAGGAGGTTCTAAGAGGGTGAGGTCAAGTTCTTGAAGAAACTCGACCGGTACGAGGCTAGTCGAGTTCTAGGGGCTAGAACTCTTGAAGCAAAGTGAAGAAGGAGCGTTGTCTTTGGTTCAATTTCTGTGTGGATCACCATTAGAGAGCGGACACTTGGATGTCTTGTAAAAATTGAGATTAGCACTATAGGTATTCCTCTTATCCTAATTTATATTTATTATGCTTTGATTATTATAGTCAAGAGTTTCTGGGCATTAGGGCTTCCGGTGCATTGGATGTTTTGAATGAAAATTTTAAACACCTAACCCTTCCACTGTGCTATCGAAACCCAACAGCCCTATGGATACCCGTAGAGGTAGAATGCTTGTGCTATTGATGTTAGAAAATTGGGTAGGCAGCATGTGTAGATTTCAAAAATCTTTTCATTATAGCAAAAAAGTAATTAGGTTAAATCCTTTAACCCCACATGCATAAGATCACATTTAATCCTACCCAAGCTCAGGAGAAAAGATATGTATACAATCTGAAAATAAAAATAAATATGAAATCAAATCTCAATACCTTGGCGTGGGTAGAAATTTACCACTATCGATGATCACAGATTCGTAGATGCTCGAGCCACACATATGTCCGGCCTCTACAGGTATCCACTGAGATCAATCTTGAATGGATCTTCTCATAGTAGATTTTTCTTCTCCAAGTAGAATCTCAGCCTTGAAAACCTCAATCGATTCTTTGATCTAGACTGTGGGATCAATTCCTTGATCTGCAGCCTTTTCTTTATGTTCCTCGCTAAAGATAGACTGCTCCTCTACTCTTGGCATGTGGAAGGTGGGACACCCAACCCTTAGGCATGGGAAAGAGAAGAGGAAGGAGAGGAGGCATGGAGAAGGGAGAGAGAGAATTTTTATCTCACAAAATTCAATTAACTAGAAATACTAAGAGACGTTCTCTTTATATAGGCTCTACCTTGATTCAAAAGAAGAATCCAATTAACTTAAAAAGTTATATCCTTATCTCATAAGAATCTCTACCTTTTTAATCTGATTTTTTTTCAATAAAATCAGACTTAATTGGCATATAATCAGTCCCTTTAGGTAAGTAAATGGGGTGCCCCATCTCATGTAGGGTAGGTAGTTCGGGTGCCAATATTTGGTGCCCCTTTAGGGTTTCCTGTCATATGAGAGGGGGCCATGCCCCCTCTCTCTCTCTCCTCCATGCCAACCCATAAGAGGGGGCGGGCCCCTCTTGCCATATCTAGGGGGTTGGCACCCCCTGGTCTTGCCAAAAGGAGAAAAAGGCACCATCCTTCTTTTCTTCTATTCCACACACCACTTAGAGATAATTAGGAGATAATGTAAAGATAATGAGAAGATAATTTAGCCAACTAATTGATTTAATCAAATCTTCTTGGGCTCACAATTACGAGCCCAATTAAATCCAAATAGATTTAGATTACGTTCAAGGCTATGAAATTGATCAAATCGAAGTTTTGAGAAGAAATAGGTTTAACCATGTGCTAGTATGGTTCTCACAAACCTAATAGGATTTCAATAAATCCTAACCCAATTAGAACTTCATAAGCCTAATTGACAAATTCAAGATTAAATTTTTTAATATATGACCCCACAGGTTTCATTCTATCTGATAGTGAGATATATTATGATCTCCATCATAATATCTTCGAAACTTATTTTGATGGATTAGAACATTTCTAATTCTATCCTTCGAGGGTCATCGATCATCAAGACGACATCCGATGAGTCCCACAATCCACCAGTGACACCTAGCAGTATGTAGTAGCAATCCAGTAAAATAAAAGTATGAACCCCTAGATGCAGTTATCGTATGATTCAGTCTTTCTATCATGAGTCCCGACTTGACGAAGGTCATGGAGAACTTGTCAGACCCCATTGTTAGTCATATGCTAGTTGGCTCGATTCGAGTTCATTTGTGAACCCGTGGAAACTCTTTTTCAGTATTCACACTTGCTTTAGCCAAAGACTTTCTGAACTTAGTCTCGCAATCACATAGAACTCTTTTTCTACCAAGATCGATAGATTCCATCTAGGTGCATCTTACTGCAAACAGCAAACCTGAACCTACTTAAGCCAACATACATAGTAAGGACTCGAATGGCTAGGAACCAAGAAAAAGTGTAGTCAAACTCAATAGCCTCACTGTGAATAGCCAATGACACTATAGGTCAGAGGACAACTCACATTATTGCAGCATCAGGAAGACCACTGATAAGTGAGTAGACATCCATGCAGTTCTCATGTTGGTCATGCTCAGTGCAAGTTATTTTCTAACAACCATCCGCACCCTCACCCCAGTGTCCCTACACTGCAGACCCATGACTCATGTACCCATAAGGAAGGTGAACTGGGCACTGATCTCGAATGGATTGATCACTGTCCTCCGTGACGATCTTTTGATCAAAAATATTTAGAAATTAACCACTAATTAATGTATATTTTAAATTCTTAACTTTTTAAAAATATACAAAAATCATCTTTGTTAATTTTTAGGATAAATCATGGACACATAAACATGATTGGAATGAAAAAGTCCTTTATTGATAATAAAAAATTACAAGTACAAGTTTAAGCTCTGGAATTACATAATGCATCAGCCAACAATTAACTTCTAAGGTACAAATCTAACAAACTCCCACTTGACTTAAAGCCAATTGGCTGTACATCTAAGATCCATCTTCTCAAGATGAGCTTTGATCTTCTGCTGGTTGAGAGGCTTGGTCAGTGGGTCCTCTATGTTCAGTGCGGAGTCGATTCTCTGCACCTTGACGAACTCTTCTCAAGATATTTGCGTATGATGTGAAACCGCCACTCTATGTGCTTAGACTTCTGGTGAGACCTGGGCTCCTTAGCGAGGGCTATGGCATCGTTGTTATCGCAGTGTAGTGCAATGGCATCTGATGGCATCACACCCAGCTCCGCAACGAACTTCTTGAACCAAAAGGCTTCCTTAGCAGCTTTAGAAGTGGTGATGTATTCGACTTCCATGGTCGAATCTATAATGATCGACTACTTAGAACTCTTTCAGCTAACCACACCATCATTGCACAAGAAAATACATCCTGATGTAGACTTTCTATCATCGACATCAGTCATGAAGTCTGAATTAATGTATCCCTTAACTTTCAGCTCTGATCCTCCACCAAAGACCAACATCAAATCCTTAGTCCTTCTTAAGTACTTAAGGATATTTTTAATAGTAATCTAGTATTCTTCATCTAGATTCACCTGATATCTGCTCGTGACACCATGGCAAAGACTATATCAGGTCATGTATATAACATGGCATACATGAGACTCCCTATTGTCGAAGCATAAGGGGTCTTGCTCATGTGCTGGATCTCCTCAGGTGTGTCAGGATATATCTTTTTAGAGAGATAAATGCCATGTCTAAGAGATAAAAGATCCCTCTTGAAGTTTTTCATGCTGAACCTCTTCAATACCTTCTCTATGTATATTCACTGTGAGAGTCCTATTATTCTCTTAGATCTATCTCTATAGACCTTTATACCAAGAATGTAGAAAGCTTCTCCTAGATCTTTTATGGCAAACTCTTTCGACAACCATACTTTGATCGATGTCAGCATAAAAATATTATTCTCAATCAGGAGGATATCATCCACATATAATATAAGGAATGTGATGGCTCTCGCACTGACCTTTTTGTACACACATAGATCCTCTTCATTTTTAATGAAATCAAATATTTTGATTATATCATTGAAGAGAGTGTTCCAACTCCAAGTTACTTGCTTAAGTCCATATATAGATCTTTGCAGCTTGTAGACCTTATGATCACTATCATTGGATGTGAAACTCAGAGGCTACTTCATATAGATATCTTTCTCAAGGTATCCATTTAGAAAAATAGTTTTCATATCCATCTGCCAAATTTCATAATCATAAAAAGTTGCTATTGCAAGCAGAGTATTTTAGCATGGCTACGGGTGAAAAGGTTGCATGATAGTTTATACCTGCATGTTGACTATAACCTTTCGCAACTAACATTACCTTATAGGTCTCTACCTTTCTATCCGACCCAATTTTCTTTTGTAAATTCATTTACATCCAATAGGCACAATACCTTCAGGTGGATCTACTAAAGATCGAATCTGGTTGGAATGCATGGAGTCAATTTCTGACTTCATTATATCTATTTCTCGGAGTTTATATCTAACATTGCCTTATCGTAGGTCTTGAGATCATTTCTAATGTCCCTATCTCCCACAAGGAATGCTTTCTCTAAATCTTCTGTAAGAATACCTAAGTACCTTTCAAGAAGATGGAAGATCCTACTTGATCTACGAGGTGGAGGAGGTATCACATCTACTGGCTCATTATTTGGTTTAGGTTCTTGGACTCGATGCTCTTTAAAAACTTTTTCTTCGAGCTCAATCTTCCTCCCACTACCTCCATCTTGAATAAACTCTTTTTCTAAGAAGATGGCATGACAGCTCACAATCACATTGTGATCCTCAGGAAGATAGAAGTAGTATCCCATGATTTTCTTATGATACCCTATAAAACAATCTCTAAAGGACCTAGCCTCTAACTTGCCCGTCTGCTGTCGCTTGACATAGATAGAACATTCCCAAATCTTGAGGTATCCAAGAGTTGACTTCTTACCATACCATAACTCATATGGAGTGGTAGAAATAGATTTAGAGAGAATTTGATTCAAAACATAAATCACAGAAAGTAAAGCATATACTCAAAGAAAGATAGGAAGGTCTGTGAAGATCATCATGGATCGGACCATACCTAATAGGATCTGATTCCTCCTTTCAAATATCCTGTTGAGCTAAGGCATCCCTAGAGGTTTCCACTATGAGACTATGCCATTATCCTTAAGATAGGTCCAAAATTCTCCACTAAGATATTTTCCTCCTCGATCTGATTGAAAAATCTTTATGGGTTTTTTGATCTATTTTTTTACTTCATGTCTAAACTTTATGAACTTTTAAAAAGCTTCTGACTTTCGGTGCATTGATACACAAATCCATATCGTGAATATAGCCACCCCTGGATTGTACATTGAATAGACCACACACGTCAGTATGTACCAAGGTTAATATCTCAGTGGCTATTTTTCCTTATCCCATAAAAGGTAGCTTGGTCATTTTTTCTTGAAGATATGATTCACAAACCGAATAAGACTCGAAAGTCAATGGTCCGAGAAGACCATCTTTCTCCAGTTTGTTGAATCTGTCCTCTCCAATATGGCCTAGTCTAAGATGCCACAGATATTTTTGGCTAATTCTATCTCTATGTCTCTTAGATCTTATGGCATTCACAATTTGCTTATTAATATTTACACTCGCGTCCGTATAAAAATGATAAAGACCATCAATCAAGAAAGCACATGCAACAACTTTATTTTTGAAATAAATTGAACATATGTCTTTATTGAAATAAAAATTATAATTATTCTTTTCCAGTATAGATATGAAAATCAAATTCCTACTGACTACTGGTACATAATAATAATTTTTTAAAATTAAATTAAGTCCTAATGGTAGTCATAGAGGGTAGATCCTAATGGCCACAACAGTAATCCTTGCTCCATTGCCGACCCAGAGAGTGATTTTACCTTCCCTCAGTCCTTTCACTTCTTCAAGACCCAGCATAGAAGTATACAAATGAGCACTTGAACTAGAATCGAGAACCAAACTAGAAGAAGAGGAGACCGTTAGATTAGTCTCAATAACGAACATATCAGATGTACCTTTAGGAGGCCTATCTTTTTTCCTGCTCTTAACAGTCACCAGGTAAACCGGATAGTTCCTCCTCCAGTGGCCTTCATTGTGTAGGAAAATATGTCCTAAAGTCAATCATTTGATGATTATGCTAATTATAATTGTATATGAATTAATAAATAATAAAAGTTATTTGGCCTTCTTCATCACAAGGTTACATCTTCTAACGAACTCCTGTATTGTGAGAAGTCTTTAGGATTATTTTGATCGATAAAGGAGGATTTATCGTGTAGTCCTTAAACTGGTTCACAATCAAATGATACACTATTACTAGGATGATAGCGATATCAAGTATAGGTCGTTGTGTGTCATATGCATTAGTTATCCACGTAACCAAATGGTGTGGACACACTGGTATGGCATGCAGGTGAGATATAGGAGTGCATCATCATGGAACGTGAACAACTGCAGAGCACTCTACTGTCAAGAGTAGCTCACGAAGGGTATAAGTGTCCCTCTAACCTGAGATCACTATGGTAACTTACAAGCAACTGACTATACTTTAGTGTCGGACCAATTGAGTTTTAAATTCAGTGATAGAAGATTTTTGGGTGCAATCAAGTACTTATCAAATCGGTGTGTGAGTCAAGTGGGATTGACCCCTCTGAATTAGGAGTTAATGTATCAATATATTTCAATCTAGCAAAATCTGAGCTCAGATAATCTATGTGATGGATTTGAAAGATTAAAATATAATGTGGATGACTTATCTAGGATTGACAGTTAAATTCTAGGTCATCCTTGAGCATTAGGATCAAAGGGATGAATTATATAGTAACCATACTCCAGAAGGTTCTTGAATATTGCTTCACCATCATTCGATCTATCCAGACATCGGATCTTCATTGCTAGATAGTTATATCGATTGGTTCAAGAATATGTTATTGTGCTATCAGTTTAGGTTAGAATTTATAGGGTCACACTCAAAAAAAATTTCTGACTGATCATATAGTTGATCAACGATTGAGAATCATTCAAGGGCTTAATCATTAATTCGATTGATAATTAATCCTATGCAAAAATTATAATAAATTTATTCATTAAGTGTTAGTGAATTAAAGAATAATTAATTAGTAATTAGATTATTAATTAACTTAATTTGATTAAACAAAGAGGATTAAATAAAATCTAATTGAATTAGATTCAATTAGGTCTGACCCGATTAGGTTATGAGATGACCTAATCGCTAATAGAGAATTATCCCTAATTTGATCAAGACTTTGGTTCAATCAATTTTTAATTTGATTAAAATTTGATTAAAAATTTATGAATTTAATTAGATTGAGTTTTATCTATTTTATTTGGGTTAAACTAGATGTGATTTGGTTTGGATTTAAATAAGGAAACAAAGAGTCTATGAAAGAATGGACTCTTCTCCCATGTGCCACTCAAATTTGATGCCAAGTTTCTCCACGTACAAAATTATTTTGTGTGAGATTTTTTCATGCCAAAGAGTACTTTCTCTTTTCTATCTCACATCCAAATTTGGGTGGGATCTAATTTTATTTTGTATAGTCAAATCAGATTTGAAATTGGATACCATATGGATAATGTTTGACATTATCTCTTGGACCTTGCCACCACTTCCTTTTTATTCTCTTATTTTGTGTAACAAAATAAGGATTCTTCACTATTGAAATTTAGTTGGAGAACTGATTTATCATAAAAAAATATGGGATGAGGCATCCCATATTTTTTTGGGAGTGTATTGGCATGAATTGATGAGAAGGGCGACACATCTTGATAGAGTCTAAGATCCTTTTGACTCTTCACCCCACCACTTACATGCCAAAATAAAAGGTTTTTATTTTTTGTTTTGTGTGTGTAATAGATAAGAGAGAGTGATCTTCATGTTTGGGGCTTTGAGGCATTGTTCTTGGCATGAGAAAAAGAGAGGAGAGTCCTCTCTCTTGGGATGTGCACAAAACTTAGATTTCTAGGGTTTTATTTCTATGGGTTTAGAAAGAGAGAAAAAATAAGAGAAAAATTATTTTTTTCTTCATCTTTTTTCACCTTTTCATCTCCTTTAGAAATACATCTTCAACTACTAAAAAAATTTCAAAGATTTAAAGAAAGAATGCAGATCAGCTAAGAAGAAGATCTTCATGCGAGCTAGCACTTTCAAGAAGATCGATCAGATCGGGGCTTCGAGTGGACTTCCCGTAGAGGTTAGATGCATGTGTGGCTGTGATCAATCAGTGAGGATCATCTTCATCATATCTCTCAGTAGTGACAATCATCGACCCATGCTCAGGTATTGAGTTTTGAACTCAGATAGATGTAGATTTGATCTACTACTTACATCCACGCATGCTGATTTTATCATGTGATTATTTCAGATTTTATATGCAACATATCATGTCATAGATCCTAGAGTAGGTTAATTTGATGATTAGATCATATGCATATGAGATTAATTCAATTAATCTAATTATCTTTCACTATAATTTATTCAAAAAAATTTTAAAATATATGCATGAAATCGCTTACGTTTTTCAATAGTGGTATCAGAGTACTAGGTTCGTTATGACATGTTATGTGTGCATATTAAATCTAAATTTTAATTTTATTTATATCTGATATATGATATTTTAATTTAAATTTAATTAATAATTGATCGTACAAACTGATATAACGTTGTTCTACTGTAGGATTTATCCCTTATAGTGAAAAGATTGTCCTAGTTTGTACTGATCTTTGATAAAATTTAATTTTATGTGTTACATGTGATGTTTATGATCTGATTTAGATGTGATCTAAGATTATGATCAGATCTGATGTAATTTAGATTAGATCTAAATTCATGCATATGTGATATGTGATTAGATTAGATGATTCGATTAATAAGTACTTGGATTGGGTTGATCACCAGGCCATCTGGTCATAGGAGTAAGAAGGGTTTAAAGGTCATCTCTTTTTATTTGATGGGGTACTCTTATAACGTATAGGGGTGCCATATGATTAGATCCCAAGAAGAAGAATGCAAAAGAAAGAACTTATTTTTCTACAAAATCTTAGATCTTGAAACCCTAGGTTTGTTGCATGTGATACAAAGTTGTGTGAAAAATAAAACATCTAATCTATTTGATTAAAATTATTTTAATCATGAAAAAATAAAATCTTAAATCATAAAATATTTAGATATGATCTAAAAGATATTTATAATTGATTTTATTTTATTATTATGTAAGATTTTTCAGATTCAAAACTCCTTGAATCATGCTAATACAATCCCTTGAATTGTGCTCCTTGAATCTGATTTTAAACTGAGTTGACCCAGTCCCCTTGTGTAGTTGGCTCGATGTTGATTGAGTCGATCTAGTTTCAGAATAAAAAATTTTTATATAAAATTTATTATAAATTATTTATAAAATTAAAAATTAAAATTATTTCAAACTTAAATCTAAATCCATGTTGATGCTGAACTTAATTAAGAATTAAGTATAGAATCGATTAGATCTAGAATTATGAATTAAAGATCTAATATCATTCGCATAAAATATGGAGGTATGGGTTAGCTCAAATCAGGTCCTCTTAATTGGGTTAAACCTAATGTTAGAATCAAAGAGTTAATGGACTAAATAAAAAAAATTATTAAATTTATCTAAATATTGAATTAGATTAAATCAGAATTTCTCTAGAGCCAATACAATAGTTGTAAATGGTCAAGTCCATATCTTTGATTAGACCAAATGGACCTTGTTGTGGCTCAGTGGTTGAACCCAAATCATTAGGTTGGTCAAATCGAAACTAATTAACCAATTGGTGTCTAAGATAAGTTTGGCATTTCGATCGATGATTTTTAATTGGGAGCGGCTCGTCTGGCCATTTCGATGGTGTCTAAGGTAAGCTTGGCATACTGTCCCATCGATCTCACTTATCTGACTAATTTGGTGAATTAGATTTTAATTAGATCTCTAAGTGATTCGAGTTAACCCATGCTATTAAGGTTGATCAGTGTGACTGATCTAGTTACCATTTCAATCAGTATGATCCTATTCTGATTCAATGACATGGTGAATTCAGTGAGAGGATTGTATTTACTGATTGATCTCTTCTTTTTTTCTAAATTAATTAAATTTTTTAAATTATTAGGTCTCTAAAATGAGCTAGTTATAATGATAATTAGATCATAGCCTTCCATTAAGGTGAATGGTAAAGGATCCATTATTTCTGATTGATATTGCAGGCACCATCCGTCTGGTATTCTCTCAGAATAATGGAATTATGATTTCTCATATGATGACTCTATTATACTATCTAATGATGGTTGGATTACCCAAGCCATCCTCGAGCTTGATTATTCATTAGTTAGAATCACTGAGTAGGTTCATGTTAATGGTTTGACCTAACCGAAACTTTCAATGGAGGCCCATCGCCTACTAAAATAAAATCTGGGGCTAAATTAACTACTAAAAATTATTTGAAAAAATAATTGATTGAGAACCTACCCATAGGTGTATTTGGGTTGATCGAGCCATCTTCGAGCCTGTATGCAGTCTGTGTGAATTCTAGTACCCACTAAGGAATTAAGGTAATTCCTCAGATTGGAGGTAGATGCTACCAATTCGATTAAAATAGTGAGAGAACCTTTAGACTAAAGTCTAATTCTTTAAGCTTAATCAATTCATAAACATAGAGACCTTGTGTTTGTTGGAAAATATATCCCAAAAGTCAATCATCAAGCTATTGACGGTTGAGCAATCAAGTATTGTAATTGATTTATTAATAAATAAAATATATTTTTGATATTTTCATCATAAGTTTTCATCTTCTAACGAACTCCGTTGTTATGATGAAGTCCTTAGGACTATTTAAATTCGATAAAGAGAGGATTTATCGATTAGTCCTTAAAATTGTTCATGACCAAATGATAGGCTGTTAATAAGGACGATAGCTTCTATCGAGCATAGGTCGCTATAGGCCATATGGGTTGGTTGTCCTCTTAACTAAAGAGTGTGGAGACACTGGTATGGCATACAGGTGAGATGTAAGAGTACATCATCATTGAACGTGACTAACTCCAGAGCATTCTACTGTCGAGAATATCTCTGATGGGATATAGGTATAAGTATCTCTTAGACCTGAGATCGCCAAAGTGACTTGCAAGCAACTCACTGTGCTTTGGTACTAGACTAACTGAATTTCTAATTCAATGACGGAAGGCTTCTGGGCATAGTCAAGTACTTGCAAAGTCAGAGTGTGATCGAGATGGGATTGACCACTCCAAGAGTTGGAGAAGAATGAGTCGCTATATTTCAATTTAACAAAACCTTGACCAGGATAATCCATCAAATAGATTTGATATTTTGAAATACAATGTGGACAACCTGATCAGAGTTGATAGTTGAACTCTGAGGTATCCTAAGATCATTTTGGTCAAGGGGATGAATTATATGGAATCTATATCCGCATGGGTTCTAAGGATGTTGTTCTACAAATTCGACCTATCCGATCGTCGGGTACCATTACTAGATGATCACTTCGATTGGTATAAAAATTTATTTCTATACTATCAACTTAGGTTCAGACCTATGAGGTCACATACATTAGAGTTCATGATCCGATCGGATGGTTGATCAATGATTAAGAATCGTTCTAGGGTTAAATGATCAATACGATTGACATTTAACCTAGTGCAAGTGTTGTAGAAGGATCGATTAGTAATTCGATTACTAATTGACTTAATTTGATTAAACCAATGGGCTGACATTAAGTCTAGTTAAATATAATTTAATTAGATTTAGTTTGAGCTTGATTGGATCAAGTCCAATTAGTTTATTGGATAAGCCAAGTGCAAGGAAAACTAGTCCTAGTTCAATTAGGACTTGGGTCAACCTAATTTCTAATTTGATTAAAAAATTAAAATAAATTTAATCTAATTTAATCTGATTAAATTAGGTTTTTAATTAGGTTAAGATCTATTTTAATTGGGTTGATCTAATTTTGATTTGATTTGGTTTGAGAAACTAAATTAAAACAAGTCATAAGATAGAATCCTAGTAAGACTAGGATTCTACCTTGCGCCACATAAGCCCCCCATGCCCTCTCTCTTATTTCACACCAATTCTCTCTTATTTTGTGTGACGAAAATCCTCTCCTAGGTCTTCACCATGCCCAAAAGGTTTCCTCTCTTCTTTCTTACATAGAAGATGGTTGTGGATCAAATCAAAGTAGGAATAAGTTTGGATTTCAAATTCTATGAGATAGAGTTTTAGAAATCCAAAACTCTTTCCTTTTTGCACCAATTTTACCTAGATTTTTTTTGAGATTTTTATGAGTTTTATGGCACTTGATAAGCACCCTTTGCTGTTGGTCCATGTACAAAAAGAAGGAGGGGGCACCCAAGAGTTGGGCACCCCTTATCCTGCCATGTTTGGATAAACCTTTACTAGGTATTTGACCTAGACAAGGATTCTATCATATCTCTCTATATAAAATGAATTTCTTCATGAAATTTTTATGGAAAATAAAAAAAAAGAGAGACCTTTGAGGTATTCAAAAATTAGAGAGAAAAAAAGTTGGGGCATGGAGATATAATGGACACAAGATAGGATATCTAGAGAGAGCAAAGAGAAGAAGAAGAGGGTCTTTTTCTAGGGTTGTTGTGTTCATCTCTTCCCTTCCTCCATCTTGAGTTTTCTAAGAGCATCTTAGATCTAAAACTCCTTCTCCTACTTCTCATCTTTGAAAGAGTCCAAATCAAGAAGAAGGAGGCACCTAATCAACCATTGAAGAAGGATCAGCGCAGTACTAGTATACTGTGCTGATTTCCTGGAGCAGGACTTCTGATCGAGATTCGTGAGCTCGTGTGGATGACTCCTAGAGGTCGGATGCATGTGTGACTCGTAACATCATCCTCAAGCCTAGATCAGCAAGGTTAGAATGTCTAATTTGTAAGGTAATAGATTTGATCTATTGTTTATTACATACATTAGATGTAGCATAGAAACATGTTGATATGATCAACATGTAGTTCATTCTCTATGTATTTTAATTTTTGATTTAATAAAATATAATAATCATATAATATGATCTTAGATCTAGAGATTCTTTAATTTTATAAAATAAATTTTGATTTATTTTAGTCTTTCGCTGCATGATTTTGAAAAAATTTCATGATCTAACTGTGAAACCCTAGATTTGGTTCCTTCAATTGGTATCTGTTGGGTATAAAATACCCACAGTCGAAGTTCTCGACAGAATCAACTCTGAGAGGACTCCGCCCGGACTCCCACGGGAGCCGGGCTCCGCCCATGACTCCAACCGCAAGGAGGACTCTGCCCGGACTCCTACGGGAGCCGGGCTCCGTCGCCAACTTCAACCGCCGGTAAGATCCGTCCGGACTCCTACGGGAGCCGGACTTCGCACCTGACTTTGATTGCAGGGGACTCCACCCGGACTCCTACGGGAGCAGGGCTTCGCCTGTGACTTCAACTCTGAGAGGACTTTGCCCAGACTCCTACGGGAGCCGGGCTCCGCCCGCGACTTCAACTCCGAGAGGACTCCGCCCGGACTCCTACGGGAGCCGGGCTCCGCCCGCGACTTCAACTCCGAGAGGACTCCACCCGGACTCCCACGGGAGCCGGGCTCCGCCCACGACTCCAACTGCAAGGAGGACTCCGCCCGGACTCCTACGGGAGCCGGGCTCCGTCGCCAACATCAACCGCCGGTAAGATCCGTCCGGACTCCTACGGGAGCCGGACTTCGCACCTGACTTTGATTGCAGGGGACTCCGCCCGGACTCCTACGAGAGACGGGCTCCACCCGCGACTTCAACTCCGAGAGCACTCCGCCCGAACTCCCACGGGAGTCGGGCTCCGCCCACGACTCCAACCGCAAGGAGGACTCCGCCCGAACTCCTATGGGAGCCAGGCTCCGTCGCCAACTTCAACCGCCGGTAAGATCCGTCTGGACTCCTACGGGAGCCGGACTTCGCACCTGACTTTGATTGCAGGAGACTCCGCCCGGACTCCTACGGGAGCCGTGCTCCACCCGTGACTTCAACTTCGAGAGGACTCCGCCCAGACTCCTACGGGAGCCGGGCTCCGCCCGCGACTTCAACTCCGAGAGGACTCCGCCCGGACTCCCACGGGAGCCGGGCTCCGCCCACGACTCCAACCACAAGGAGGACTCCGCCCAGACTCCTACAGGAGCCGGGCTCCATCGCCAACTTCAACCGTCGGTAAGATCCGTCCGGACTCCAACGGGAGCCGGACTTCGCACCTGACTTTGATTGCAGGGGACTCCGCCCGGACTCCTACGGGAGTCGGGCTCCACCCGCGACTTCAACTCCGAGAGGACTCCGCCCGGACTCCCACGGGAGCCAGGCTCCGCCCACGACTCCAACCGCAAGGAGGACTCCGCCCAGACTCCTACGGGAGCCGGGCTCCATCACCAACTTCAACCGTCGGTAAGATTCGTCCGGACTCCTACAGGAGCCAGACTTCGCACCTGACTTTGATTGCAGGGGACTCCGCCCGGACTCCTACGGGAGCCGGGCTCCGCTCGTGACTTCAACTCCGAGAGGACTCTGCCCGGACTCCTACGGGAGCCAGGCTCCGCCCGCGACTTCAACCCCGAGAAGACTCCACCCGAACTCCCACAGGAGCCGGGCTCCACCCACGACTCCAACCGCAAGGAGGACTCCGCCCGGACTCCTATGGGAGCCGGACTCCGTCATCAGCTCCGACCGCTGCCGAACTTCAGCCGATGGATCTGCACTCCCAGGCATGCCACAATAACGGCCACGATCCTGCTCCACTTCCTGCGGTGGATTCTGCGCAGCTCCATCACTCCCTGACAGGCCGCAGTAACGGTCACAGCACTGCTCCACTTCCTACGACGGATCCCGCGCAGCTCCACTACTCCCTGGCAGGCCACAATAACGGCCACGATCCTGCTCCACTTCCTGCGATGGATACCACGCGATTCTCCCATCCGCTGGCAAGTCACGACAACAGACGCCGCTCCACTCCCCACGGCAGACTCCACGTGGCACGCCCCGATGATAGCCACGGGTCCACTCCACTACTCTTCGCAACAAACTCCGCCTGACCCTGGGCAGCCCACTGCCAGACGGTTATAGATATCGCTATCAGGCTACTGCCCCCTCCGCCTATAAAAGGGGGCCCCAGATACGTTATTCGATAAGCTCTCATTTTTTACCTAAAAACTCTGCTAAATTCTTCGTTAGAGCACTCCATTCTTGTTGAGGCAGAGAACTGACTTGAGCATCGGAGGGTCTTGCCGGAGCAACCCCACCTCCGATTTAGACTTCCTTTGCAGGTCCCGACGGTGACCATAACTCCCTCGACTCCAGCTTCTCCGGTGCGAGTGAATTTCTGCACCAAAAGGAATGGCGCTAGAGGAAGGAGCCTGTGTCTTCGCAGTACCCTTGTTCTTAAAGGAGCGCTCAACGGAGCCGCCTCCGATCGTCTCCTCCGGCACCCACTCCCTGTTTCCCCCACGGGATCCTTACTTGATGCCTCCCCACAAGGCGTCCACACGACGGTCCACGACCTCTGCGGCCAGATCTCAGGCTCCGGCCTCCCCTCCTGTTTCCCAACCTCCTCCTCCTCTGGCGGCGGCGGTCGGCGTGGAGCAGTTTGACCTGCTGGCGCAGCAGGTCAAGGGCCTCACAGAAGCTGTGTAGGCCATGCAACAGCAGCAGCCGCAGGCATTAGTACGCCTGGAAAGGGTGTCCCCGGAACACCAGAATCTGGCGACGGGGCGGGCCACCTGGGCTAGCCACCCCGTCCTTCCTGGGAAAACGAACCCGAGGGTGGAGAGCCCTCAATCGGACCACGACTCCACCCTTGGAAGATCCCTGCCCCCATTCTGCCAGAGGACCCTCGAGACTCGAAGTCGGGAGGATTTTCTGGACCGGAGGCTCCAGGAGATGAACCGGTGGATCGAAGAACTCCACCATGCTCCCCCCGCTTATGGTGAGGATATTTGTACTGACCCTCTCTTCTCTCAAATGATCATGCAGGAACCGATCCCGCCAAACTTCAAACTCTCCCAGTTCGAAAGCTACGACGGGACTTCGGACCCGGTTGATCATCTGGAGGCCTTCCGGATGATGATGCTGCTTCATGACGCTTCTGACGCCATTCTATGCTGGGCCTTCCCATCCACCTTGAAGGGAGCGGCGAGGAACTGGTACTCGGCTTTAAAATCGGGTACCATCTTTTTCTTCGATCAAATGAGCCACCAATTTGTGGCCCATTTTGTCAGCAGCCGGCGCCCCCAGAAAGGTTCGGAGTCCCTCATCAATATCAAGCAGAGGGAAGGGGAGTCCATTCGGGCCTACATCAACCGCTTCAACGTCGCGGTGCTGGAGGTCCGAAACTTGGACCAATCAGTCACAATGGCCGCCCTGAAGGGTGGCCTTCAAAAGAATGATCTTTTGTTCTCCCTGGAGAAGAAGTACCCCAGAGATTTTACTGATTTACTGGCTCGGGCTGAAGGATACGCCCGAACGGAAGAAGCCTTCAAAATGAAGGATGAAGAGACAGCGAGGGAGCGGCAGGCGGGAGACTCGAGTAAGCCCGCGATCGAAAAAAGGCCAAGAGAAGCCCGGCCACGTTCTCGATCCCCTCCTGGGCACAAGCGTGCCCATACTCCACCCCGGATGCGCAGGCAGAGAAGTCTGGATTGTGGGGCTCGACGGGGTTCTCCACCGGGGAGATTCTGCAACTACGCCCCCCTCAACGCCTCGAAGGCCCAGGTACTGATGGAGGTCAGAGAGCAGCTCCCTAGGCCGGAGAGGATGCGCACACACCTCGGGAAGCGCAACCCCAACAAATTCTGTCTCTACCACCGCGACCACGGCCACGACACGGAGGAATGCATCCAGCTCTGGGACGAGATCGAGGAACTCATCCGGTGAGGTCGACTCGACAGGTTCGTCCGACACAGGCCTGAGGGTAGAGGAGATCGGCCAAGGGCCCTTCCGCAACCCAAACCACCAAGAAGCGAGGAGCAGCCCGGGGACCGGCCTCCCATCGGGACTATCGACTCCATCACTGGAGGGCCTCAAGGAGGAGCAGACCTTCCGCAACCGTGGAACTCGAAAAACTTGTAAATGTATCACTTATGATTTCACCTTGAATCTAAATTTCTTTCTACTTGACGTACTCTTTCCATTTGGCATGGATTTGTCACGACTGGATATAACCCCTTCAAACGCCTGAAACAAAGTTATGTTAGGAACGGGGGGAGAACCTCATCCTAACATGCCTAAAATGAAGGCACGGTTCTTTTAGACCGGATGGGGGGAGAGGCCTTACAGTGCCCTAACGTGCCCCCACGGCCATGTCAGGAACAGGAGGAGGACCTCATCCTGACATGAGCAAAGTCAAAGGTCCGATTCTTTTAGATTGGATGGGGGGAGAGGCCTGACAGCGCCCTAATGTGCCCCCACAGCCATGTCAGGAACAGGAGGAGGACCTCGTCCTGACATGAGCAAAGTCAAAGGCCCGGTTCTTTTAGACCGGATGGAGGGAGAGGCCTTACAGCGCCCTAACGTGCCCCCACGGCCATGTCAGGAACAGGAGGAGGACCTCGTCCTGACATGAGCAAAGTCAAAGGCTCGGTTCTTTTAGATCGGATGGGGGGAGAGGCCTTACAGTGCCCTAATGTGCCCCCACAGCCATGTCAGGAATAGGAGGAGGACCTCGTCCTGACATGAGCAAAGTCAAAGGCCCGGTTCTTTTAGATCGGACGAGGGGAGAGGCCTTACAGCACCCTAACGTGCCCCCATGGCCATGTCAGGAACAGGAGGAGAACCCCGCCCTGACTTGAGCAAGGTCGAAGGCCCGAACTCCTACGGGAGCCGGGCTCTGTCCGTGACTTCTGCAGCAAGGGAGACTCCACCCGGACTCCTACGGGAGCCGGGCTCCATCCATGACTTCTGCAGCAAGGGAGACTCCACCCGGACTCCTACGGGAGTCGGGCTCCGTTCGTGACTTCTGCAGCAAGAGAGACTCCACCCGGACTCCTACGGGAGTCGGGCTTCATCCGTGACTTCTGCAGCAAGGGAGACTCCACCCGGGCTCCTACAGGAGCCGGGCTCCGTCCGTGACTTCTGCAGTAAGGGAGACTCCACCCGGACTCCTACGGGAGCCAGGCTCCGTCCGTGACTTCTGCAGCAAGGGAGACTCCACCCGAACTCCTACGGGAGCTGGGCTTCATCCGTGACTTCTGCAGCAAGGGAGACTCCACCCGGGCTCCTACGGGAGTCGGGCTCCGTCCGTGACTTCTGTAGCAAGGGAGACTCCACCCGGACTCCTACGGGAGCCGGGCTCCGTCCGTGACTTCTACAGCAAGGGAGAGTCCACCCGGACTCCTACGGGAGCTGGGCTCCGTCCGTGACTTCTGCAGCAAGGGAGACTCCACCCGGACTCCTACGGGAGCTGGGCTCCATCCGTGACTTCTGCAGCAAGGGAGGCTCCGCCCGCCCTGGCAATGGCCCTTACGTGCCCCTGCGGGAACAGGGGGAGAACCTCATCCTGATGGTGACGAAACCCGATCGCCCAACAAGATCGGATGAAGGAAAAAAGCCCCTCAGCGGCACCTCCACACTCCTATACAACCCTGCAAAAAGCGAGGGTAGGGCCCTCACTCTGAGAAGAGGAGGAAAATTAAAAAGGAAGAGTGATGAGCTACGACGGAAATAGATGAAGGACGGACCACACCAGAGACCTAAAGAATTTCGTCCCAACAAAGACAGGGAGTTCCTACCAAACACCCCCGACCTCTAAGAAGACTCCCTACACAGGTCAGGAAGACAGCGATGTCCCCGAAGTAATGCGGAGTCCGGACCGCCAAGCTCGGGCTTGCAGCCATGTATGACGAGGAAGGCAAGCTAACGCATCGACGATCGAGCGCCTCCCAATGACGTCAGCATCAGACAAGTCGAATGACAAGAAAAGTTCAGCGGACGATAATTTAAGACAACACGCGGACGGAGTAACACAAAACACCCTTCTCATTCCATTTCCAAAATACGCACTACAAAGCTCGGAAGGCCAAGGAAAGGAAAGCAAAACGACAAAAGCGGGATAAAACAACAAAAAGGGAAGTATATACATGAAAAGATAGAAGGACAAAAAGAGCTCTAAGGAGGCTCTGCTCCCTCCGACCTAGAGTTATCTGCTCCACCCCTCATCCAGGACTGCCTTAGATTCTCAATTTCTTCTTCTAGCTCCCCCCTTCTCTGCAGCGCGTCCTGGAGCGCCCGGCGAAGTCGCTGGCTCTCGACCTCCGCCTCTCGATGCCTCTTCCTCAAGACCTCGGATTCTGCCTCCACGTCCGCGATGGCCCGCTGCTCGTATGCCAGTTGGATCTTCAGTTGTTGCAGCTCGGCTATCTTTTCCCCGAGGGTGACAGAAATCCCTTCAACGGTTCTCCTTAGGGACTGGAGCTCATCAGAATCTCGGGCGGAAGTAAGCTGAGCCCCGTTGGCCAGCTGCCTCTGGAGACGGGCGACTTCATCGATCATCGCCCTGAGTCTCCCTTTATATTCCTCCACCTGCCTGCGCCAGCTGGCCCGATGCATGTCGTGGCTCACCTCGGTGTCCTGAAGCTGCTGCTGAAGGTCGGAGACCTTCCTCAACCACTCCTGGTCACCGTCGACCCGGGCCAAGAGCCGGGACGAACTTCCTTCCAGCTGGCCGATCGTCCCCTTCGTGGCTGACAGTTCCACCTTGAGGGCGCATCCTGGCGGCCTGAGCCCAAATTCGATCGCTGGCGCTCTTCTTGCATTCCTCAAGCTCCTTCGCAAAATTTGCCTTCCTCCGGCTATACTCCATGATCCCCTTCACGTGGAGATTCCGAAAGTGGGTGGCCTCCGCGGTGGCTTCAGAATGACCTTCCCTCAATCTGCGAAGCTCGCCCTCCATCCTCTTTGACTTCTTTGTTAAGTGAAGGACTTCCTTCTTCAGCCGCTGGATCATCGACTTCAGAGGGATCCCCAGGGGCAGGGGAAGTGCTTCTGCAGGACACTGCCGTTGGAAAGCAAAAGCGTCAAAGCATGACTCATCGCAGGAAGAAAAGCAGAGAGAAGAAGGGGAGGGAGGAGAAGCCATCCGCGACAAGAAATTCAACTTTATTGATTGGATGATTTTTGAAGACAAAAAAAGAAAAGAAAAATTGTGATGAAATAAAAATACAGGATCGGAGGTCTCAGACCTCAGGGGTGGGGGTTGGAGAACTCGGCGTCCCCGACAAGGGGGCTGTGATGGCAATAGTGGCTGGCGAGGGACCGGCCTCATCTTCGGACTCCTCACCTAGGAAGCTGAGGTCGAGCTCCAAAAATTTTCTGGCCACCTTCTCTTGGCAGAGCTCGAACCCCTTGATGAATGCCTCATGGCCAAATTGGACCTTCAGGTCCCTCATCTCCGTGGAGGCCTTGAATTCCTCTATCGCAAGGACTCTGACCTCCGAGACCAGGATCGAAATCTGCTCAGCCAAGTTGGCGACCTCGGCCTCCGCCTTCCTCGTCGATTCCTCCAAGGTCTGCCTCTCCTCCTCCCGGGCTTGTTTCTCCCTTTCCAGGGCCTCTTGGAGGGCGGCTACTTCGGCCGTCTTTGCTTGGAGGTGAGCAACCTCGGCCCGGCAGCGCTCCTCCACCTGGAGGATGTCCCTCCTCGCACGGTTCACCGCCTCGATATTGGCAAGGAGCTGGTGCCCAATCTGCAAGGGCGGCTAGGGGATCAGAATAAAGGCCAAATAGCCACGTAAATAAAGATTTGCTTACCTCAAGGAAGGACCCTAAAGAGTCCCAGGCCCGCTGCTCAGGATCGGCGCAGTCGATCCTCTCGATGACGTTGGGCAGAATGCAGCCGTCGATCAACCGCCTGATCAAGTCCCTGTCATTGAAAGGATTCTCCGGCCTCTCTTCGGAGCAGAGGGACTCATCAGCGGCAGTTCGACGGCTACTCACCCTGCGAGCCACCGACTTCCTTCTCTTCCCCCTCTCGACCACAGGCGCCTCCATGGAGCAGACCCCCGAAGCAGGGGCCCCAGTCGGCGGACTCCTCGAGGAGGCCTGGGGAGCCGTTGCCTCGGCATCCGAGGGAATGTCAATCACTGGAGCCGCCTGGGCGGGTACGGCCAAGCTCGACTCCTCCACCCTAACCCTCTTCACCGATCCGGAGGTCGCGACACCCTTTCTTTTGTGGGCCCTGAGGCCCCTGGCAAGCATCCGCGCTGCTTCGGCATCCATTCCTTAAAAAAAAAAAAAAAGAGAAGAAGAAAAAGAAGCAAACCAATCAATCAAGAGCCAGAAATTGAAAAAAAAAGAGAAAGAAAAAGAAGAGAGAAAAGAGAAGAAAAGAAGAAAGAGAGGAGAAAAGGAGAGAGAGGGAAGAAGAGGTAAAAAAGAGAAAGAAAAAGAAGAAAGGCATGAAAAAAGAAGATAAAGGAAAAGATGAAATACTCGCAGGATCCTGGGGGCTCAGGCCAATGTTGAACAGAAATTGCTCCCTCAGAAGATTGGGAAGGGAAGGAGTGGAATAGGCAAGAAGCTTCTGGGCAGCCTGGAGATCATCCTCCCCCAGGCTGGGGGCCCGACGGACAGAATTCCTCAGAGAGCCCCAAGGGGGCAGGCCCAGCCTCAGGGTCGGGCAGTGGACGAAGAGGTATTTCTCCTTCCAATTGTGGATTGAAGAAGGGGCACCTTTCAACAACCCCTTCTTGCCGAACTGGGGGGAGAAGTACCACCAGTCCTTCGCCGAAGGATGGTGCTTGAAAGTATAGAAGTGTCTAAACAGGGAGAGGGACGGTTGGACCTCGACTACGTGGCAAAGGGAGAGAAATCCTATCAAAAACCTAAAAGAATTCGGGGCCACAGAAGTCAAGGAGATGTCTAAGAAACGGAAGAGGGCAACAACAAAGGAAGGAAGTGGAAGCCAGAGTCCGACACGGAATACCTCCTGATACAGACAAAAACGATCGGACGGGGGAGTGCTAGCCCGGTTAGAAGGGCTAGGCAGCTCCAGGTCATACTCCGGAAGAACTCCATACTGAACCCTTATCAGAAGAGTTCCTCCGGAGTCAGGGAACATGGAATGGCGCCCGGTGCAAAAATTGGGTGGAGCCTAGCCCCAGACGCGGGTTCGTCTACAGAGCAAGGGACCTGGGGGTTTGAGGCGGAAGAACTCCCGAAACTGCAGGGAGCAGAAGAGCCGGACGACATTTCGAGTAGCTTCGAATGAGGGATCTAAAGATCCCGAAGAAGACGGACAGGATGAGGGGCGAGGGGTTACAGGAAACCAACTCGGAGGAATACAAAAAATAATGGCAAAGAAGAAGTCCCTAAGTGGTGAGAAGAAGGATGAAGATGCTGGAACTAACCTAGATCGCTTTAAGGGACCAGAGGGATGAAGACAGGGATGATTTGGAGGGCGCCTACGGCTCGAGAAGATACCAACTGAATTAGGGCTCTCAAAGGGAAGGCAGACACTGATAAAACTCTGGAACGGAATAGGGCCCCTAAAGGTGGAAGGACGGGTTTAAATAGACCAAGAGATCCGGTGCCATAATGATCGCGAATCCCCCCAGGCCAGCCCGCGCCCGACACGTGTCCCACTCCCCCGGGCGGGCGGCTAAAAGTGACTGACGGATCGACAGAGCCATTATGGCACCGTACCTGGACCAGTGTACCAGCGGGAATTTCGAAGGGTCCCTTCGTATCGCCCCGATTCGAAAAGACTCCAGCACGCGCACATTTAATGCCAAGATATGTGGGGGCGGTCGTGCGTAGGATTCGAGGGGACAACTTCGGCTATGCCAATCTCTCTGTAATTCATTCGAAATTCAAACTCGAAAGTAGAGAGACTGGTGTTGGGTATAAAATACCCACAGTCGAAGTTCTCGGCAGAATCAACTCCGAGAGGACTCCGCCCGGACTCCCACGGGAGTCGAGCTCTGCCTACGACTCCAACCGCAAGGAGGACTCCGCTCGGACTCCTACGGGAGCCGGGCTCCGTCGCCAACTTCAACCGCCGGTAAGATCCGTCCGGACTCCTACGGGAGCCGGACTTCGCACCTGACTTTGATTGCAGGGGACTCCACCCGGACTCCTACGGGAGCTAGGCTCCGCCCGCGACTTCAACTCCGAGAGGACTCCGCCCGGACTCCTACGGGAGCTAGACTCCGCTCGCGACTTCAACTCCGAGAGGACTCCGCCCGGACTCCTACGGGAGCAGGGCTCCGCCTGCGACTTCAACTCCGAGAGGACTTCGCCCGGACTCCCACGGGAGCCGGGCTCCGCCCACGACTCCAACCGCAAGGAGGACTCCGCCCGGACTCCTACGGGAGCCGGGCTCCATCACCAACTTCAACCGCCGGTAAGATCCATCCGGACTCCTATGGGAGCCGGACTTCGCACCTGACTTTGATTGCAGGGGACTCCGCCCGGACTCCTACGGGAGCCGGGCTCCGCCCGTGACTTCAACTCTGAGAGGACTCCGCCTGGACTCCCACGGGAGCCGAGCTCCGCCCACGACTCCAACCGCAAGGAGGACTCCGCCCGGACTCCTACGGGAGCCGGGCTTCGTCGCCAACTTCAACCGTCGGTAAGATCCATCCGGACTCCTACGGGAGCCGGACTTCGCACCTGACTTTGATTGCAGGGGACTCTGCCCAGACTCCTACGGGAGCCGGGCTCCGCCCGCGACTTCAACTCTGAGAGGACTCCGCCCGGACTCCTACGGGAGCCGGGCTCCGCCCGCGACTTCAACTCCGAGAGGACTCCCCCCGGACTACTACGGGAGCCAGGCTCCACCCGCGACTTCAACTCCGAGAGGACTCTGCCCGGACTCCTACGGGAGCCGGGCTCCGCCCGCGACTTCAACTCCGAGAGGACTCCGCCCGGACTCCCACGGGAGCTGGGCTCCGCCCACGACTCCAACCGCAAGGAGGACTCCGCCCGGACTCCTACGGGAGCCGGGCTCCATCGCCAACTTCAACCGCCGGTAAGATTCGTCCGGACTCCTACGGGAGCTGGACTTCGCACCTGACTTTGATTGCAGGGGACTCCGCCCGGACTCCTACGGGAGTCGGGCTCCACCCGCGACTTCAACTCCGAGAGGACTCCGCCCGGACTCCCACGGGAGCCGGGCTCCGCCCACGACTCCAACCGCAAAGAGGACTCCGCCCAGACTCCTATGGGAGCCGGGCTCCCTCGCCAACTTCAATCGCCGGTAAGATCCGTTCGGACTCCTACGGGAGCCAGACTTCGCACCTGACTTTGATTGCAGGGGACTCCGCCCGGACTCCTACGGGAGCCGAGCTTCGCCCGCGACTTCAACTCCGAGAGGACTCCACCCGGACTCCTACGGGAGCCGGGCTCTGCCCGCGACTTCAACCCAGAGAGGACTCCGCCCAGACTCCCACGGGAGCCGGGCTCCACCCCCGACTCCAACCGCAAGGAGGACTCCACCCGAACTCCTACGAGAGCCAGACTCCGTCATCAGCTCCGACCGCTGCCGAACTTTAGCCGACGGATCTGCACTCCCAGGCAGGCCACAATAACGGCCACAATCCTGCTCCACTTCCTGCGGTGGATTTCGCGCAGCTCCATCACTCCCTGACAGGCTGCAGTAACGGTCATAGCACTGCTCCGCTTCCTACGATGGATCCCGCATAGCTCCACTACTCCCTGGCAGGCCACAATAACGGCCACGATCCTGCTCCACTTCCTGCGATGGATACCACGCGATTCTCCCATCCGCTGGCAAGTCGCGACAACAGACGTCGCTCCACTCCCCGCGGCAGACTCCACGTGGCACGCCCCGGTGATAGCCATGGGTCCACTCCACTACTCTTCGCAACAAACTCCGCCTGACCCTGGGCAGTCCACTGCCAGACGATTACAAATATCGCTATCTGGCTACTGCCCCCTCCGCCTATAAAAGGGGGCCCCAGATACGTTATTCGATAAGCTCTCATTTTTTACCTAAAAACTCTGCTAAATTCTCTGTTCGAGCACTCCATTCTTGTTGAGGCAGAGAACTGACTTGAGCATCGGAGGGTCTTGCCGGAGCAACCCCACCTCCGGTTTAGACTTCCTTTGTAGGTCCCGACGGTGACCGTAACTCCCTCGACTCCAGCTTCTCCGGCGCGAGCGGATTTCTGCACCAACAATATCAAAGTGTTGGTTGTTTATTACATGATTATTTATATATGCTTAGATTATTTTTTAGATTAGATATAATTTATAATCTGATTATTAAATCTAAAATTAAAATTTTTAGATCAATCACGAACTACAAGGTTATCTTGCTGTAAGGTTTATCCCTTATAGTGTAAAGGTTATCCTAGTTCATATAGATCTATCTTTAATCATAAATTTGTTAGATATGATCTAGATTAAATTTATGATTTATTAGATTTAAAAGATATTTAAATCTAAAATAAATTTTTTTTGTTAATATAACCTGTGCAAAGAACCATCATATTTTTGTGTGAAAAATTTGCGCAGTTTAAAGTTGAAATTGTTTCAATTACGTGAACCTGTTTAGATTAGATCTAAAGTATTTCATGTTTATTTTATTTGCATCTTGATTATGAATCAAACATGCAACTTGGTAGGTGGAACCATGTTGTAAAATTATTTTACAAATATGAAAATTATTTTCAAAAAGCCGAACCCCAACCCTCAGCCCAAAACTTAATTGAGAATTAAGAAGTTGTTTTGATTAGGTTCTAGGATTGTGAATTGAAGAACCTAAGACACAAACCATAACACATTGGGTTAGTGGGAATTAGGTCCATTAATTGGGTTAGTCCTGAGGTTAGATTAAAGATGGACTTAATTAGAGAATTGACTAAATCTAATCAATTGTTGTCTTAGATTAGGTCAAGGATTCTCTGGATCAATTACAATAGTTGTAGTTGGTCAAGTCCATATCTTTAAGGAAAACCAAATGGACTTGATTCTTGGCTAAGCGGTCTAGCATGAACTGTTAGGTTGATCTAATTGAAACTAATTAAACTAGTTGGTATCTAAGGTAAACCAGACTGGTGGTTTTTAATTGGGAGCCTGCTTACCTGGCTATTTCTGATGGTGTCTAAGGTAAGCTTTGGCAGACCCTCCCACCGATCGAACTTACCTGACCTCTTGAAAAAATTATATTTTGATTGGATCACTTGACTATTCGAGCTGACCCATGTCAGCTAGGTAAATAGTGTGACTGATTTAGGTGCTCCTAGACCAACCTTTTTAATGGTCTCCCTTAAGCTGACTTGGTGAAGCCAGTGGGAGGATCATGATAAGCTAGTTCATCTGACCTCATCCTCTAAATCAATTAAATTTTTTAAAATTATTAGATCGTTAAAATGAAATAGTTATGGTGATAACTAGATCATAGCCTCCCATTAAGTGGATGATAATGGGTCCATCAGTTGGATAGACATTGGAGGCCCAAAGGCCTGGTGCTTATTGGCTGATGGAATTATCATTCATAATATGATTTCTTGACTGCATCTTTCTAAATGGTGGTTAGGTTAGCCAACCAAAGTTGGACCTAATTATTCATTGGCTAGATAGGCCAAGTATGGTCATGTTAATGGTTGGACCTAACCAGACCTTTTCAGTGGAGGCCAAAGCCTACTGATTCAGGACTGGGACAAAATTAAAATAATTAAAAATTATTTAGAGAAATAATTGGTTATAAACCTACCCTTTGATGTACATAGGTTAGCCAACCAAAGTTGGGCTTGTGTGCAATCTAAGTGGATTCTAGTACCCACTAAGAAATTAGGGTAATTCTTCGAATTGGTGGTAGAGGCTACCAATTTGAATAAAATAGTAGAAGAAACCTTTTGATTAAAGTCTAAATCTTTAGGTTTAATGAATCAATTACTAATTAGGTTATGATTTTTTTTGTGCAGATGTGGCCACTTTCCTATCGATCCGATCATTGTTGAATAATGATAAGTTGGTGGGACCCAACTTCGGTAGCTTGTACTGAAAGTTGAAGATAGTTCTGGAGCATGAATAGATCCTATATGTGATAACGGATCATGCACCTGAGGAGCCAGCTGCCAATGCACGTGGAACAGTCAGAGATACTTACCAGAAGTGGCTCAGTGATCGGACCATGGTGCACTGCATCATGCTGGCTGCCATAAGTGATGAGTTCAGTCACAAATTTGAGATGGCTCAGCCAAAGGACATGCTTCAAGTGTTGGAGGATGTCTTTAGCACACCTGATGATGTGGAGAGGCACAAGACTAGTTGTGCCATCTTCAACACCAAAATATGGGATGGTGCCTCTGTCACTGATCATGTATTGTATATGATCGAGCTGATGGAGCGTTTGAGCAAGCTCGACTTTCCCTTGCATGAGCAGCTTGGGAAAGATGCAATACTAAACTTGCTGCCCAAGCCTTATCTCCCATTCCTCACTCATTATAGAATGATAAAGCCTGAAGTAAACTACCACGGGTTACTAGGGTTGCTTCAAAACTTTGAGAAGGATCACCAACTTCACAAGGAGTCGGTGAACTTAGTGGGAGGTTCGTCTTCTGGTTCTCGACCCTTTGAGAAAGGAAAGAAGAACAAGAAGAAGAAAGTGAAGAAGGTACAAGTTCAGGCTGGGACATCAGTGCAGGGCCAGATCAGAAAGATCAAGCCCGATAAGAGTCTATTTTATTGGCAAGCACCCTAGATTAGATAGTATGTCAGATATCTACTTATGGCACTGTAGGCTCGGTCATATAAACAAGAACAGAATAAACAGGTTGACTCAAGAGGAAATCCTCGAAGTTAGTGATTGTAAATTACTTCCAATCTATGAGTCCTGTCTTCTTGATAAAATGACCAAGTCACCTTTTACTGGAAAAGGTGAGAGAGCTACTGAGCTCTTGGGCCTAGTACATACTGATGTATGCAGGCCCATGAGTACAAGTGCTAGAGGTAGATATTTTTACTTCATCACTTTCATGGATGATCTATCCAGATATGGATATGTCTATCTGATGAAACATAAGTCGGATTCATTTGAAATGTTCAAATGATTTTGAAGTGAAGTAAAAAAATAAACTGGGAAGAGTATTAAAACTCTTCAGTCTGACCGAGGAGGGGAATACCTTTTTGGTGAGTTTCTCACAGACCTTGGAGAGAATGGGATTCTCTCCCAATAGACTCCTCCAGGAACACCATAGCATAATGGTGTGTCTGAAAGGAGAAATCAGACTCTGTTAGACATGGTCCAATCCATGATGGGTTTTGCCAGCTTGTCGATATCCTTCTGGGGATATGTACTCAAATCAACCTGTTATCTATTAAATAGGGTTCCAAGTAAGTCTATAATTAAGATTTCATATGAGATATAGACAGGGCGTAAGCCAGCACTTTCACACCTTAGGGTCTGGGGGTGTCTGGCCTATGTCAAACAGTTAGTTACAGATAAACTCGGACCTAGGTCTCACAAATGCATATTCAATGGGTACCCCAAAGAGACCAAAGGATATTTTTTCTACCATACTGATGAATAAAAAGTGTTCGTTAGTCTTAAGGCAATCTTTTTAGAAAAGAAGTTCCTTGGTGAAGGAACCATTGCCTCTAAGGTTGAACTTGATGAAGTTCAATAGGTAGAAGGACCGACACCAACAGCTGAACTTGAGTCAAATTTGATTAGATCAAATTTGGAGCCCAATGTACCTGCATCATTAAGGCGATCTGGTAGAGTACTGTGTCAGTCGGACAGATACTATCATTTTTTGGTCTGGGACGGTGATCCCATTGAACTCGATGAGAACGATGAGGATCCGATCACCTATATGGATGCAATGCAGAGACCTGATTCTAAAAAATAGCTTGAAGCCATGAAATCTGAAATGGAGTCCATGAAGGTCAATGATGTATGGACATTGGTTGACCCACCTGAAGGGGTTAAACCCATTGGGTGTAAATGGGTCTTCAAAAGGAAGAGGGGCGCAGACGAAAAGGTGGAGACCTATAAAACCCATCTGGTTACCAAGGGATATCGTCAACATTATGGTATTGACTATGATGAGATATTTTTTCCTATGGCAATGCTCAAATCCGTTCGGATAATACTTACAATAGCTGCCCATCTGGATTATGAGATCTGGCAGA
This sequence comes from Elaeis guineensis, assembly GCF_000442705.2. Classification (NCBI taxonomy): domain Eukaryota; kingdom Viridiplantae; phylum Streptophyta; class Magnoliopsida; order Arecales; family Arecaceae; genus Elaeis; species Elaeis guineensis. Next base: position 44,892,764 of record NC_025994.2, read on the forward strand.
TAGATGTAAAGACAGCTTTCCTGAATGGAGAGCTGACCGAAGAGGTGTATATGATGAGATATTTTTCCCTCAAATCCATTCGGATAATACTTGCAATAACTGCCTATTTAGATTATGAGATCTGACAGATGGATGTAAACCCAGATGAGTCCAAGGTGTGCAAGCTTCAGAGATCTATTTATGGATTGAAGCAAGCTTCTCAGAGTTGGAACATGCATTTTGATAAGGTGATCAAAATGTATAGCTTCATTAAGAATGGAGAAGAGCCCTGCATCTATAAATGGGCAAATGGTCCAGTTATGGTATTCTTTGTCTTGTACATAGATGATATTCTTTTAATTGGGAATAACATCCCCGCACTACAGGAAATAAAAGTTTGGTTGTCATCGCAGTTCTGCATGAAGGACTTAGGTGAAGCATCCTACATCTTAGGGATGAAGATCTACAGGGATAGATCTAAAAAGATACTTGGGTTATCCCAGTCCACGTATATAAACACTATGCTGAAGAGATTCAGCATGGAGAATTCCAAGAAGGATTATCTACCGATAGACCATGGAATTTCTCTCTTTAAGAAGGATTGTCTGACAACTCCTGAAGAGAAAGAGCGCATGAGTAGAGTCCCATATGCTTCGACCGTGGGATCTATCATGTATGCCATGACATGTACAAGGCCAGATGTGGCATACTCACTAGGAGTAGTGAGTAGATACCAATCTTTCCTGGAGAAAAGCACTGGAAAGTAGTTAAAGCCATCCTTAAATATTTGAGAAATACTAAGGACCAATGGTTGGTTTATGACGAGTCAGATCTGAAATTTATGGGGTTCACAGACTCCAGCTTTCAATCTGACCATGATGACAGCAGAAGCGTATCGTATTATATCTTTACTCTGAACAGTGGGGCCATCTGCTGGAAGAGTTTCAAGCAGTATACTGTGGCAGACTCTGTTTGCGAGGTAGAGTACATCGCAGTATCGGATACTGCGAAGGAAGCTATGTGGCTGAGAAAATTCATCATCGAGCTCGGAGTAGCATCCTCCCTAAATGGTCCAGTCCTGCTCTACTGCGATAGCACTGGTGCCATAGCTCAGGCAAAGGAACCCAAAGCACACTAGTGAATGAAGCACATTTTGCGTCGCTTCCACCTGATCCGAGAGATCGTGGATCGAGGTGATGTCGGCTTTTAGAAGATTGACGGAAAAGAGAACCTGGCTAACCCCTTCACTAAAGCCCTGACGATAAAGGAGTTCGACAATCACAAGTCAAAGATGGGTATTAGATACTGTGCCGAGTGACTTTAGGACAAATGGGAGTTGTTAGGAAATATGTCTCAAAAGTCAATCATCAAGCTATTGACGGTTGAGCAACCAAGTATCGTAATTGATTTGTTAATAAATAAAATATATTTTTGGCATTTTTATCATAAGTTTTCATCTTCTAACGAACTTCGTTGTTATGATGAAGTCCTTAGGACTATTTAAGTTCGATAAAGAGAGAATTTATCGATTAGCCCTTAAAATTGTTCATGACTAAATGATAGGCTGTTAATAAGCACGACAGCTTCTATCGAGCATAGGTCACTGTAGGCCATATGGGTTGGTTGTCCTTTTAATCAAGGAGTGTGGAGACACTGGTATGGCATACAGGTAAGATATAAGGGTACATCATCATTGAACGTGACCAACTCCAGAGCATTCTACTATCGAGAATGTCTCTGATGGGATATAGGTATAAGTGTCCCTTAGACCTGAGATCGCCTGAGTGACTTGCAAGCAACTCACTGTGCTTTGATACTGGACTAACTGAATTTCTAATTCAGTGACAGAAGGCTTCTGAGCACAGTCAAGTACTTGCAAGTCAGAGTGTGATCGAGATGGGATTGACCACACCAAAAGTTGGAGAAGAATGAGTCGTTGTATTTCAATTTAGCAAAATCTTGACCAGGATAATCCATCAGATGAATTTGATATTTTGAAATACAATGTGGACAACCTGATCAGAGTTGATAGTTGAACTCTAAGGTGTCCTATGATCATTTTGGTCAAGGAGATAAATTATATAAAAACTATATCCGCATGGGTTCTAAGGATATTGTTCTACACATTCGATCTATCCGACCATCGGGTACCATTGCTAGATGATCACTTTGATTGGTATAAAAATTTATTTTTATACTATCAACTTAGGTTCGGACCAATGAGATCACACACATTAGAGTTCATGATCCGATCGGATGGTTGATCAACGATTAAGAATCGTTCTAGGGTTAAACGATCAATACGATTGACATTTAACCTAGTGCAAGTATTGCAGGAGGATCAATTTGCAATTCGATTACTAATTGGCTTAATTTGATTAAGTCAGTGAACTGAGATTAAGTTTAATTAAATATTATTAATTAAATTTAGTTTGGACTTGATTGGATCAAGTCCAATTGGTTTATTGGATAAGCCAAGTGCAAGAAAAAACTAGTCCTAGTTCAATTAGGACTTGGGTCAACCTAATTTCTAATTTGATTAAAAAATTAAAATAGATTTAAATCTAATTTAATCTGATTAAATTAGATTTTTAACTGAGTTAAGACCTATTTTAATTAGGTTGATCTAATTTTGATTTGATTTGGTTTGAGAAACCAAATTAAAATAAGTCATAAGATAGAATCCTAGTAAGACTAGGATTTTACCTTGCGCCACATAAGCCCCCCATGCCCTCTCTCTTATTCCACACCAATTTCCTCTTATTTTGTGTGACAAAAATCTTCTCCCAGGTCTTCACCACACCCAAAAGGTTTTCTCTCTTCTTTCTTACATGGAAGATGGTTGTGGATGAAATCAAAGTAGGAATAAGTTTGGATTTCAAATTCTATGAGATAAGAGTTTTAAAAATCCAAAACTCTTTCTTTTTTGTATCGATTTTTTTCAGAATTTTTTTAAGATTTTTATGGCTTTTATGGCACTTGATAAGCACTTTTTGCTGTTGGTCCACACACAAAAAGAAGGAGGGGGCGCCCAAGAGTTGGGCGCCCCTTATCCTGCCATGTTTGGATAAACCTTTACTAAGTATTTGACCTAGATAAGGACTCTATCATATCTCTCTATATAAAATGAATTTATTTATGATATTTTCGTAAAAAATAAAAATAAGAGAGACCTTTGGGGTGTTCAAAAATTAGAGAGAAAAAAGGTTGGGGTATGGAGATATAATAGACACAAGATAAGGTGTCTAGAGAGAGCAAAGAGAAGAAGAAGAGGGTCTTCTTCTAGGATTGTTGTGTTCATCTCTTCCCTTCCTCCATCTTGAGTTTTCTGAGAGTGTCTTAGATTTGAAACTGATCCTCCTACTTCTCATCTTTGGAAGAGTCCAAATTAAAAAGAAGGAGGCACCTGATCAACCATCGAAGAAGGATCAGCGCAGTACTAGCATACTATGCTGATTTCCTAGAACAGGACTTCTGATCGAGATTCATGGGCTCGTGTGGATGACTCCTAGAGGTCGGACGCATGTGTAGCTTGCAACATCATCCTCAAGCCCGGATCAGCAAGGTTAGAATGTCTAACTTGCAAGGTAATAGATCTGATCTATTGTTTATTACATACATTAGATGTAGCATAGAAACATGTTGATATGATCAACATGTAGTTCATTCTCTATATATTTTAATTTTTGATTTAATGCCATGTAATGATCATATAATAGAATCTTAGATCTAGAGATTTTTTGATTTTATAAAATAAATTTTGATTTATTTTAGTCTTCCACTACATGATTTTGAAAAAGTTTCAAGATCTTACCCTGAAACCCTAAATCTGGTCCCTTCAGTGTTTTCTTTTCAGTTATGGCTAGATGTCTGTTGCTCCATTCACTGTTTGACAGTGACTAACTTATAGGATCCACTTCAATAGTTGGTTTCAAAAGTTATAAATAGTTCTAGAGCATGAATGGATTCTATATATGATTATAGATCGAATGCCTAATATTTCCACATCCAACACATATGATGCGATCAAAGGAACTCATTAAAAGTGGCCAAATGATCATATCATCATGTGGTATTTTTGAGAGTAGTGAAGAGCATGAATTTAGTTGTAAATTTAATAATGCTCAAATAGGAGAAAATCTTTCAAATGTTGAAGGAGTTCTTTTGCATATCCAAAGATGTGTGTTCAGTGGGACAATAATCCTTTAAGAAAAGAAAAAAAGATGCAAGAGAGTTGTGCTTGGGCTAATAAACCTAGATTGATAAAAGAGTCTAAGATTAACCTAATCTGACAAAGTCCTTGATTCGAACAGGCTAAAGAAGAGAAATCAACAAAAGATTGCTGGACAAGATACTTATATGATAACATCTTGTGATTTCTTTATCTGTGATACTATTATCTGGGTATTAGATATCAAAAGTTCATGCAAATTATTGTAACAACTTCAGGTTAGTAGATAGATTGGAAATAGTAAAAGGTTCTTGAATATTGGGGATAAAAGTTATATTCCAATCTTGATTTTAAGAATCATCGAGCCTATTTTCAATTCTAACAATATCATTTTGGTGATTGTTACATTATCTAATGATTTTTGTGATATCATTATGAATAATATCAAAATCATATAGACAACTGAAAAATGATATTTATGAATAATCACAGCCTGTTAGTGTATAGTACACAACAATCAAACATCCTAAAGTAGATTATGTCATGGATTCTTACCTTTGGCAATTTAGGCTCGGTCATTAAACAAAAATAGAATCAATAGGAGATAATTCTCAAAGTTAATGATTGTGAATCATTGTCAGCCTGTCAATCCTATCTTCTTAGTAAAATAACCAAGTCACCTTTTGCTAGAAAAGGTGAACGAGCCAATGATATTCTAAGTCTAATACATACTGATATATGATGTATTGGATCTACGAATATGTTTACCATAAATTTAGATTATTTAAAATATTTAAATAATTTTTTAATAAGATAAAAAATAAACTAAAAAGAGTATTAAAACTCTTTAGTCAGATCAAGGAGGAGAATGCCTTTTCGATGAATTTTTGACATATCTAGAAGAGAATAGGATTCTCTTATTGAAATCAACTTTGTTAGATATAGTTTGATCCATAATGGGGTTTACAAGTCTGCCAGTCTCTTTTTAGGGTTATATTCTTAAAACTGCTTATTATGTTCTAAATTGGATTCTGAATTAATCAGTCGCAAAGACTCCATATGAGATATGAACTAGACGTAAGCCGATACTTTCTTACCTTAGGGTTTGGAAGTGTTTATTTTATGTCAAGCATTTACAGATCGATTAGCTTGGATCTCGATCCTATGTGTATTATTTTGTAGGATAATCCTAAAGAATCTAGGAGATATAACTTCTATGTTTCTAAAGAACAATAGTTGTTTGACATTTCTTTCAGAAAAGGAGGATCTTGGTGAAGGAACTGATGCCTTTATTATGGAACTTATTAAGTTTGACAGGGTAGAAGAACCGACACAATCTGATGAATCCATAGAATCAAATTTGATGAGATCAAATTTGGAACCCGTTATTGAGACACCATTAAGGAGATCCGATAGAGTACCACATCCGTCGGATAAATACTTTAGTTTCTAGTTCAGGATGTAATCCTATTGAACTCGATAAGAACAACAAAAATCTGATCACCTACATGGATGCCATGCAGAGGTCTGACTCTAATTAATAGTTTGGAGCCATAAAGTCCGAAATGAAGTCCATGAAGATCAATGGTGTATAGACACTCGTTGATCCACTCGAAGGGGTAAAACCCAAAGGGTGTAAGTGGATCTTCAACAGGATCAGAGGTCAAAGACGAGAAGGTGGAGACCTACAATGCCCGTCTGATTGCCTAAGGATATTGTCAACATTATAGTATTGACCATAACGAGATATTTTTTTCTATGATAATGCTAAATATTTTAGAGTTAGAATATGTATTTTGATAAGTGATCAAAATGCATGGCTTTATTGAGAATGAAGATAAATCCTGCAAATACAAATGGGTTAATAGTTCAGTGAGTGTATTACTTATTTTATATGTGAATAAAATTTTCTTAATTAGAAATGATATTTCTTATATTACAGGGAATAAGGATTTTGCTGTTATCATAGTTCTCCATAAAGGACTTTGGAAAAGCATCTCTCATCATAGGGATGAAGATCTATAGAGATATATCTAAGAGGCTGTTTGAATTTTTCCAGTCCAACATACATAGGATGTTTATGAGTAGAATTTATTTTATCATATACACCATGTATGAGAGTGGATATGGTATAATCACTAGGGTAGTGAGTGGATACCTGCAAGATCCAGATAAGAATAACTGGAAGATCATCCTTAAGTATTTGAGAAATACTAAGGATCGATGATTTAGTTATGAAGAATCTGACTTAAAACTTATAGAGTATGACTGCAGTTTTTAGTTGGACATAATAGTAAGAATGTGTCAAAATATATCTTTACTCTAAACAATGAAGCAATCTGTTGGAAAAATTTCAAGCAGAACAATATAACCAATTTAATTTGTGAGGCAGAATGTATTGCAGCATTCGATGCTTGCAAAAGAAGCTATGTAATCATACTAGTTCACTGAGAAGCTAAGAGTAGCACCCTCCGATGATGGTTCTGCTGTATTGTATAGCATTGGAGTCATAACTCATGCCAAAGAGCTGAAGTCCTATTAGTTTATCAAGCATTTTGCATTGCTACCACCTTATTCAAAAAATCTGTTAAGATGACATCAATCTTTAGAAGATCGATGGAAAGAAAAATCTTACCAACCCATTTAATAAAGCTTTGGTATCTAGGAGTTTTGAGATGATAAATCAAAAATGGATATATAATACTATACTGATTGGCTTGAGTCCAAGTGAGAGTTATTGAGAAATGTGTCCTAAAGCTAATCGTTTAACGACTGTGCAAATTATAATTGTATATGAATTGATAAATAATAAAAGTTATTTGGCCTTCTTCATCACAAGGTTACATCTTCTAACGAACTCCTATGTTGTGATGAAGTCTTTAGGATTACTTTGATCGATAAAAGAGGATCTATTGTGTAGTCCTTAAACTGGTTTATGACCAAACGATACACTATTTTTAGGATGATAGTGATATCAAGTATAGATCATTGTGTATCATATGCGTTGGTTGTCCTCATAATCAAATGGTGTAGAGATACTGGTATGACATACAGGTGAGATGTACAAGTATATCATCTTTGAACATGACCAACAATGGAGCACTTTGCTGTGAAGAGTAACTCATGAAGGGTATGGGTATAAGTGTCCCTCTGACCTGAGATCACCATGGTAACTTGCAAGCAACTCACTGTACTTTGGTGCCAGACTAACTGAGTTTTAAATTCAGTGACGGAAGATTTTTGGGTGCAGTCAAGTACTTGTCAAGTCAGTGTATGAGTCAAAATGAGATTGATCCCTTTGAATTAGTAGGAGTTAATGTATCAATATATTTCAATTTAGCAAAATCTGAGCTCGAATAATCCATGTGATGGATTTGAAAGATTGAAATACAATATGGATAACTTATCTAAGATTGACAGTTAAATCATAGGTCATCCTTGAGCATTAGGGTCAAAGAGATGAATTATAGGATAACCATACACCAGTAGATTCTTGAATGTTGCTTTGCCATCATTCGACCTATCCGGATATCGGGTCACCATTGCTATATGGTTACATCGATTGATTCAGGAATATGTTCTTATGCTATCAACTTAGGTTCGAACCTATGGGGTCACACTCAAAAAAAATTTTTGACTGATCATATGGTTGATCAACGATTGAGAATCGTACAAGAGCTTAATCGTCAATTCGATTGATGATTATCTTATGCAAAAGTTATAATAAATTTATTCATTAAGTATTAGTGAATTAATAAAGAATTAATTAGTAATTATATTATTGATTAACTTAATTTGATTAAGCAAAGAGGATTAAAAAAAATTTAATTGAATTAGATTCAATTAGGTCTGATTCGATTAGGTTATAAGATGACCTAATCGCTCAGAGAGAATTTGTTAGAAATTGTGTCCTAAAATTAATCATGTGATGATTGAGTTTCTCTTTATATATGAATTATTGATTATTAAATAAAAATTATTCTGATATTTTTTATCATAAAGTGATATCTTCTTTGAACTCTTGTACTGTGATGAAGTCCTTAGAACTAGCTAGTGTACGATAAAGAGAAGATTTATCATATAGTTCATAAACATGTTCGCAATCAAATGATACATCATTATAGGATAATAATATTTATTGAGTGGAGGTCGTTGTGTGCCATATGAATTGTTTGTCCTCTTAACCAAGGAGTGTGGTGATACTGGTATGGCATACAGGTGAGATGTAGGGATACATCGCCATTGAACAAGTGACTCACTTGCTGAGCGTTCTGCTGTCAAGAGCTACTTGTAAAATATATGGGTATAAATATTCTTCAGATCTAAGATTACTATAGTGACTTGCAAGCAACTCACTATGCTTTAGTACCAGACTATCTAGATTTTTAATGTAGTGATGGAAGGCTATTGGGTACAGTCAAGTACTTACGACGTCTGTGTGTGGATCAAGATGGGATTGACCCCTCTAAATTATTAGAGTTGATGTACTGCTATATTTTAATTTAACAAAATCTTAATCAGGATAATCCATGAGATAAATTTGAAAGGTTGAAATACAATATAGATGAAGCAATCTAGGTTGACAGTTAACCTGAGACCATCCTAGAGCATTCAGGGTCAAAAGGATGAATTATGGGGTAACATGTATATGGATTCTGAAATATTTTTTTATGATAATTCGATCTATCTAGATGTCAAAAACTATTGCTAGATGGTATCTTGATTAGTGCAGGAATTAATTCCTGTGCTATCGGCTTAGTGTTTGAACCTATAGAGTCACGCACACAAATCAGACAAAGTAGGAAGGAATTGACCTATGTTTATATGTCCAATTTAGAAGTACTTGACTTGATTGAATATATAAGCTAACTTGATTGATAATTAAGTTATGGGTCAAATGAGATTGAAGAGTTGACTATGTCTAGCTAGCACTGTTGGGAATAGTGTCCCAAAGCCAATCGTCAGCCTGTTGACGGTTGTGCTCCTTTTGTATTAGTACATGAATTATAAATAAATAAAAGTTATTTTGATATTTTTTCATCATAAATGTTTCATCTTCTAATGAACTCCTGTGTTGTGGTGAAGTTCTTAGGACTATTTAGACTCGACAAAGGAGGATTTGTCGCTTAGTTCTTAAACATGTTCGCGACCAAATGATACGTTGTTACCAAGGATGACAACGTTTATCGAGCATAGATCGTTGTGTGCTATATGGGTTGGTTGTCCTGATAACCAAAGAGTGTGGAGACACTCCTATGGCATACAGGTGAGATATAATGGTACATCTGCACTGAACGTGACCAACTCTGGAGCTATTTCTACTATCAAGATTTGCTCTGATGGGATATGGGTATAAATGTCCCTCCGACCTGAGACCGCCACGGTGACTTGCAAGCAACTCACTGCACTTAGGCACTGAACTACCTGAATTTCTAATTCAATGACGGAAGGCTGCTGGGTGTAGTCAAGTACTTGACTTGTCGGTGCGTGTGTCAAGATGGGATTGACCACTCCAGTTTAGGAGCTGTGTACAGTCGTGTTTCAATTTAGCAAAACTTTGGCCAGGGTAGTCCTAGTGAGGAGTCACAGGACTAATTGAGTTGAGCATGATTCGGATGATATCATCAGGGTTGACAGTTTAACCCTGAGTCATCCTAAACACAGGGGTCAAAAGGGATGAATTATACGGTAACAATATTCACGTAGGTTCTGAATATTGCGATTGTGATTATTCGACCTATCCGATCATCGGGTACCATTGCTAGATGGTCACTTCGATTAGTACAGGAATTGATTCCTGTGCTACCGGCTTAGGTTCGAACCTGTGGGGTCACACACATTAGAGGTTCCTTTCTGATCTGATGGCTGATTATGAGTCTTATTTGTCTGAGACTCTATAATTGAGAATTAGGATTCTCTGATCATGAGTTCCACACATTTTGGGTATCAGGGTCAAAATTTTGAATTTCAAATTTTAAATTTGAAATTTGAATTCTTTGATCAGGGTTTCATATCGATGGTCTCTGATGCCTGATTGCCCATCGAATTTGAACTCAATATTTATGAGAGATTTAATTAGTGATTTGATTGCTAATTAACTCAATTTGATTGAGTAATTATTTTTGGATCAAGTCCAATTGAATTGGATTCAGTTTGGATTGACCCGATTAGGTTAAATATTGACCTAATCGCTAAGGTGGTTTAGTCCCTGATTTGATCAGGGGTTAGGCTTAGTTAATTTCTGATTTAATTAGAATTTTATTGAGCCTAATTAAGCCTAATTATGTTGGATTTAATCTGGTCTAATTATGCTTAACCTATTTTAAACTAGGTTGGCTCAATTTGAATCAAACCACCTTGTTTTAAATTCCCTGCGACACCCAACTTCCTTGCACCCATTGAATTCACGAGAAGAAACATCTCATGAAATTTTTCTCACTCAAAACCCTTCCCCACGCCCTCATTTATGCACTATATGGATGGATAAAATAATTAGTTAGCCATTCAAATTCAAAGCATGTTTGAATTTGAATGGATAACTTATCACTTGCCCCTTCATCCTTATCCATTTTGTGCGCCACATTACATACACGAGAAAAGGTTTCTCATGAAACATTTTCCATGCACAAAGAGCCACACCCCTTCTCTTCTCATGCCCAAAAGGATAGGGATAAGTTGGTTTTCATTTGAATTCAAATTTGATTTGAATTCAAATGTGTAACCACTTGTCTTTATCCTCTCACGCGGATAAGACACGTTCGACGTTGTTTTAAAAATGGCAGAAAGGTGGGGCGTGCGCAAAAAAATTCAGAGAAAGAAAGTGGGGCATGAGGAAGGCTTGTGTGCGAGGTGAAGGTCCAAAACCTTCCGAGAGAAAAAGAAAGAAAAGAGAGAAAATTGGGCGCAGGGTTTTTGGTGTGTACCTTAGGGTTTCTACCTAGGGTTCGGGAAGTGAGATTGGTATGCCACGAGTGTCGTGAGTCCACCAAATTTTAGAGAGAGATCCATCAGCCTCTCAAGCAATTGTGCAGATGATCCGAAGCATTCGAGAAGTCAGCACACATCGATCGAAGGAGTTCGATCAACATCTACCATCAAAAGGGTGAAATCACGAACTAGCATTCGTGAGGAGCTGATCAGACGGGAGCTTCGTGTGGATGATCTGCAGAGGCTAGATATTTATGTGGCTGCGACGTGATGATCAAAGCCCCCCGACGGTGATCAGATTGCGGTGATCGGCTACCCGCAAAAGGTGATGTGTTCTGAACACAGTACTGTAAAAGGTTACTGATTCAAATTTAAATTTTAAATTTAAATGCATGCGTTGTATCATATTTAGATCCTAGTGTAGGATTAATTAGTATTAATTAATGAGATTAATTAATAATTTTACTGTAAAATAGTAATTTTGAAAAAGTTTTAAAATTACCATTTTGCCCCTGCACAAAATTTTCTAACAAATGGTATCAGAGCATGGTTCTAGAATATGATATACATATGCATGCATAGATTAAGATGTAATCTATAAGTTTAAATTTAAAATTTAAAATTCAAAATTCAAAATTCAAAAAAATTTGAAATTTGATTGAAATCTCAAATTTGAAATTTAAAATTTAAAATTCAAAATTTAAAATTTGAAATTCAAAATTTAAAATTTGAAATTCAAAATTCAAAATTTAAAATTCAAAGATTGGAAATTTGAAATTTAAAATTTGGTTGAAATCTCAAATTTGAAATTTGAAATTTGAAATTCAAAATTTAAAATTTGAAATTCAAAATTCAAAATTTAAAATTCAAAGATTGGAAATTGGAAATTTGAAATTTGGTTGAAATCTCAAATTTGAAATTTAAAATTTAAAATTTAAAATTTGAAATTTAAAATTCAAAATTTAAATTTTAAAATTGATATATTTAGATATACTTGATCCAAGTAGCAAGTAATCTAATTGGGTTGGTTGCCATGGCCGTTCGGTCATAGGAGAAAAGTAGGGTTTAAAGGCCCTCTCTTCCCATTCGATGGGGTCTCCTATGGCGGTAGGGGTGCCGATGTAATTATATCCCATGCCGATGAAGTAGCGAAAGGACTTAATTATAAAATTTATCATGAATGTGTTAGATTAGTTCTAAAAGAAAATTTATGATTTATTTTGAGTTATTTTCTGTTATGAAATGAGTAATAGGATTGCTGTTTATGAATTGTGCTGACCCGTTTGTGAAATGAGTCAACACATTTGGTGAACAGAAAACAAAATCTTTCAAAATTTGAAAATTATTTTCGAAATGCCAAACCCTGACCCATCAGCCCAAGTACTTAATTAAAAGAATTAAGTATTGTCTAGTAGGTCTAGAATTGTGAATTAAGACCTAAGACAATTGCATAAACTTGTTGTTGCTCCTAGATTGATTTTGATGATTACAAAGCAGATTGAAGGGATACAAATATTTTTATTTGAAAAAGTCTTTATGCTCTTCAGGGGCAAAATCATAATTTTACTAAAATCCTGATTTGATAGTATCATTTGGTAGAACAAATGATTTGTAATCTATTGGTGAAAATTTCATTGTTTTTGGTCTTATATTTTTGAAGTTATGAATCTTTGAAGTGCATGAGTCGACTCATGAGTCAACTCATGGCACAATGAGCTGCTTGGCACGCTAAAATTTCCCTTGGCATGCTGGTTTTTTGGCTTGGCACGACCTGTGAGTCGACTCATGAGTCGACCCACAAGGCATGAGTCGACTCATGAGTCGACTTCTGCTGTTTTGGGCCAAAATATCCAGAAACCCAAATCTTTGGTCTTTGCAACAGAGGTCGACTCATGAGTCGACCCCTGAAGCATGAGTCGACTCATGAGTCGACCCCTGCGACGGGAATTATCCGCAACGGCTAGTTTTTTGCCCGTTTTAATTGCCTTTAATGCTCACGTTAAATGCTCTAACGGCTCTTTTTCTGCCTAAAATATTTTTCCTTGTTTCTTAAAGCTATAAAAGGTTTCAAAAGGTGAAAAACAAAAAAGGGGATCCACAATATACACGAGAGAGACAGGGGGATCCACAATATACACGAGAGAGACAGGGGATCTACAATATACAAGAGAGATACAAGAGATTTTGAAAGAAAAAAGCAAGAGCGTTCAAAAGGACATTCAAGAGCATTCAAAGAGAAGGTTTTTCAAGCCAACTTTTCAACCTTGATCAAGAGCTCTTTCAAAGCCTTCAAGAAGCCTTCAATCAAAGTTCACCTATTCCTCAAGCGTTCATTCAACTCTTCATCCACTTTGAGAAAATCCAAAAGGAGATTCTTCATTTGAGTAAAGTGTATTTAATGTTATATTCGCTCATTTAAGAAGCTATTTTTGTACTTATTTATGCTCTAAACTGTCTTACTCTTTGTGAGTAATTATTCTTGTTTTTGGAGGGTTTCAAAAATAAGGGAAGGTTGATCCGAACCTGAAATTGGAGTGTATTGGGTTGGCTTGTACCCGAGAAACAAGTGGACTAGCTTGGGATAGCTAGTGTCGGAGTTTCCGACGTTTGTATTCAGGTTGAATACAAGTATAGTGGATTGGAATTCCCAAGTAGGAGCTTGGGGAGTGGATGTAGGTGCAAGGTTGGCACCGAACCACTATAAATCCTTGTGTTTGTGGTGTGCTTTATTGTTTCTCTTTATTTCTTTATTATATCCTTGCATTTTTGCCTAAGGTAATTAATCTTGAACTAAAGTCTTTCTCCTCATTCATCAAGCTTTTAACAAATACTTTTCATAAGTAATTAGTTAAGCTTAAATTTTTTAAAAACCCAATTCACCCCCCCTCTTGGGTTGCATAGCTGGGCAACAAGTGGTATCAGAGCCCGGTGCTCTAGCCCTTCTTTGATCTAACAATCAAAGAGCCAAAGATCTATGGCAACCCATGTCGGTACTTCTCTAGCCGAGGGGCAATCTACCAACCGACCTCCACTTTTCAATGGGTCTAATTACACCTATTGGAAAGCTCGGATGAAGATATTCATACAAGCACTCGACTATGATATGTGGAGTATCATAGTGAACGGTCCTCACACACCCACCAAGATTATAGATGGTGAGGAGTCAACCAAACCCGAGAAAGAATGGGATGAGGTTGATAAGAAATTGGCACAATTAAATGCTAAAGCTATGAATGTTCTTTATTGTGCACTTGATGCAAATAAATTTAATCGCATTTCTACTTGTGCATCTGCCAAAGAAATATGGGATAGGTTAGAAGTAACCCATGAGAGAACAAATCAAGTAAAAGAGTCTAAAATAAACATGCTTGTGCATGAATATGAATTGTTTAAAATGGATCATGATGAGTCCATAACTGCTATGTTTACTCGTTTTACTGATATAATTAATGGTTTGAAGAGTCTTGGCAAATCTTATACTAACAGTGAGCTTGTAAGGAAGATTCTCAGGTCATTGCCAAGAACTTGGGAAGCCAAGGTGACTGCCATCCAAGAAGCAAAGGACTTGAGCACTCTACCTCTAGAAGAGCTTCTTGGATCCTTGATGACTCATGAACTTAGCATGAAGCAACATCAAGAGGATGAAGTCAAAAAGAAAAGAATCATTGCCCTCAAATCCACAGCTTCGCCTGATGATGAAACGGATGACACTGAAGATGAAGAACAGGATGAAGAGATGGCACTCATCACCCAGAGATTTAAGAAGTTTCTAAGAAAAAGGAAACAGGGGATGAGAAAGAAGTCATTCACAAAAGGGGAACAAAGCAAAGAGAAAGAGAAAGATCAACCCCTTATATGCTACGAGTGCAAGAAGCCGGGACATTTCAAATCCGAATGTCCACAACTGAAGAAAGGTCCTAAAAAGTTCAAAAAGAAAGCAATGATGGCGACTTGGAGTGCGAGTGATGACTCAAGCTCCGATGAGGAAACCTCAACAGAACAAGCCAACCTGTGCCTTATGGCACACGAAAATGAGGTAACTTCTGAATCCCCTAGTGAATTTACTTTTGAAGAA
This sequence comes from Elaeis guineensis, assembly GCF_000442705.2. Classification (NCBI taxonomy): domain Eukaryota; kingdom Viridiplantae; phylum Streptophyta; class Magnoliopsida; order Arecales; family Arecaceae; genus Elaeis; species Elaeis guineensis. Next base: position 44,907,916 of record NC_025994.2, read on the forward strand.
TTGCATGAAGTATTCTATGATTTAATTGATGAATTAAAGAAACTAGGGATGAAAAACAAAGAACTGAAATTGAAAAATCAGTCCTTAGTGAAACAAGCTGAAAATCTTTCAATTGAAAAATCCACCTTGATTCAAGAAAATCAAAGCTTAAAGAATGAAATTAACAAGCTGAAACCTATAGTAGATAAGTTTACCTTAAGTTCAAACAAACTAAATATGATTCTTGATAATCAAAAAGCTGTATATGATAAAGCTGGACTTGGCTATAACCCCTTGAAGAAATAAAAATTTCTGAAGAATATTTATGTAAATTATTCAAGTAACAAGTCTACAAATATTACTTGTTTCAAATATGGTAGAATAGGACATAAATCATACACATGCCTTATTAACAAATCTGCAAACACAACTATAAAGAAAATATGGGTTCCAAAAGGAACCATTTTGACTAACCTAAAAGGACCCAAGAAAGCTTGGGTACCTAAGACAGAAACTTGACTTTTGCTTGCAGGTGTGTCTAGCATCCCAAGGAGAAAACAGGAAATGGTATCTTGACAGTGGATGCTCGAGACACATGACTGGTGATGAATCACAATTCATCACGCTTGATGCTAAGGATGGAGGGATGGTCACCTTTGGAGATAATGGCAAAGGAAAGATCATCGGGATAGGTAACATTGGTATCACTCCCTCCAAATACATTAAAAATATTTTGTTAGTTAAAGGTTTAAAGCATAACTTACTTAGCATTAGTCAATTTTGTGATAAAGGGTATAAAGTTGTTTTTGAATCATCTGTTTGCATTGTGACTAGTCCTATTAACGATGGCATTAAATTTATAGGACATAGGCATGGCAATGTTTATATGGTAGATTTGAATGATTTAGCCAAATTAGACATGCAATGCCTAGTATCCTTGAATGCTAAAGTTAATGAGACTAGTTGGCTGTGGCATCGTAGACTTGCACATATTAGCATGCATTCTCTTTCAAAATTAATTAAGAAAGAATTAGTTCTTGGTTTGCCAAAACTAAATTTTGAAAAGGATAGAATTTGTGATGCATGCCAATTAGGTAAACAAACTAGAGTTTCATTTAAATCCAAAAATATTGTTTCAACTTCTAGACCTTTAGAGCTCTTGCATATGGACTTATTTGGACCAACTAGAACCACTAGTCTAGGAGGAAAATGATATGGTTTTGTAATTATAGATGATTACTCTCGTTTTACTTGGGTTTTTTTTTTGGCACACAAAGATGAAACTTTTCATATTTTCACTAAATTTCACCGAAAAGTCACTAATGAAAAAGAGTTTTCAATTCACAATATTAGAAGTGATCATGGAACTGAATTTGAAAATCAAGACTTTGAAAATTTTTGTGATGAAAATGGAATTGGCCATAACTTCTCTGCTCCTAGGACACCCCAACAGAATGGGGTAGTTGAAAGGAAAAACAGAACCTTAGAAGAAATGGCCCGTACCATGCTTTGTGAAAGCAACCTTCCAAGATATTTTTGGGCGGAAGCAATTAACACAGCATGTTACATTTTAAATCGTGCTTTGATTAGACAATTTTTAAAGAAAACCCCCTATGAACTTTGGAAAGGAAGAAAACCAAATATTGCATATTTTCATGTTTTTGGTTGCCGATGTTTTGTATTAAATAATGGCAAAGAAAAACTTGGTAAATTTGATGCAAAATCAGATGAAGCAATCTTTCTAGGTTACTCCTCCACTAGTAAAGCATTTAGAATTTTCAACAAAAGAACTTTAGTAGTTGAGGAGTCCATACATGTTGTTTTTGATGAATCTAACGATCTTCCTTCAAGGAAGAATGATGGTGTTGATGATGCAGATCCACTAATAGAAGGTATGAAGGAGATCACTCTGAAAGATTCAGCAACTCCAGAAGACAAAGATCAAGAAGACAAACAAGATGAGAGAGGTGAGAAATTCAAGAACAACCTCAAGGTACAAATGACCTACCCAATGAATGGAGGTATGTTCACAACCACCCTAAGGAGTTAATTATTGGTGATCCTATGCATGGGGTAAAAACCCGTTCTTTACTTAGAGATGTAGTTAATCATTGTGCTTTTGTATCTCATCTTGAACCTAAAACTTTTGAAGAAGCTGAAAATGATCATAATTGGATTAATGCAATGCAAGAGGAACTTAATCAATTTGAAAGAAATAATGTTTGGACCTTAGTATCAAGACCTAAAAATTATTCAATAATTGGCACAAAATGGGTCTTTAGAAACAAATTAGATGAGCATGGAAATGTAATTAGAAATAAAGCAAGACTGGTTGCTAAGGGATATAATCAAGAAGAAGGAATTGATTTTGATGAAACCTTTGCACCTGTTGCTAGATTAGAAGCTATTAGACTTCTACTTGCATATGCTTGCTTTATGAAATTCAAATTATTTCAAATGGATGTTAAAAGTGCATTTTTAAATGGATATATTACTGAAGAAGTATATGTAGAACAACCCCCTGGATTTGAAAATCATGCTTTTCCTAATCATGTCTTTAGATTAAATAAAGCTTTATATGGATTAAAACAAGCACCTAGAGCATGGTATGATAGGCTAAGCAAATTTCTACTAAATAATGGTTTTTCAAGAGGTAATGTAGATACAACCCTCTTTATTAAAAGAAATCAAAATGATATGCTAGTTATACAAATTTATGTTGATGATATAATTTTTAGGTCTACTAATGAATCCCTTTGTCAAGACTTTGCTAAGCTTATGCAGGGAGAATTCGAGATGAGCATGATGGGAGAACTCACCTTCTTCCTCAGACTCCAAATCAAACAATCAAAAGAGGGAATCTCCATCACCCAAAGCAAGTACACCAAGGAACTACTCAAAAGATTTGGAATGGAGAACTGCAAACCAATTGGCACACCAATGAGTCCCTCATGTAAGCTTGACAAGGATGATGAAGGTAAATGTGTAGACTTAAAATACTATAGAGGTATGATTGGCTCATTATTATATTTAACTGCAAGTAGGCCTGATATCATGTTTAGTGTCTGTTTATGTGCTAGATATCAATCTAATCCTAAAGAATCTCATTTGAATGCTGTTAAAAGAATCCTTAGATACTTAAATGGTACTCAAACTCTAGGGTTATGGTACTCTAAGGACTCACAAATTGATTTATTAGGATATTCAGATGCTGATTTTGCTGGATGTAAATTAGATAGAAAAAGCACAAGTAGAACTTGCCAATTTTTTGGAGTTAACCTAATCTCATGGTTTAGCAAGAAACAAAATTCGGTGGCACTGTCTACGGCTGAGGCCGAATACATTACAGTCGGAAGTTGTTGTGCTCAAATCTTGTGGATTAAGCAATAACTCGAAGACTTTGGAATCAAACTTAATGAAACACCAATAAGATGTGATAACACAGGTGCCATAAATCTATCTAAAAATCCAATTCAACACTCAAGATCCAAACATATTGAAATAAGACATCATTTTATAAGAGAACATGTTCAAAACAAAAATATAATTCTTGAATATGTTTGCACTGAAAATCAATTAGCTGATATCTTTACAAAGGCTCTTAGTGAGGATAGATTCTGTGAAATTAGGAGAAATCTAGGAATTCTAGATCCATATGCCTAAATTTTTCTCAATTTCCAAGAATTGATGTCAAAAATTCTTAGAGCTCAATTTCTAACATCTATCCTGGTTCCAAAAGCTTAAGTTTATCATTCTAAAAACTTATCTTTGAGCAAAACTCCTTCTCCCAAAATTTCAAATTTTTTTGGAATTTATTCATATTTTTTCTGAATTTCTGAACTTCATGAGTCGACCCCCATGAGTCGACTCAATGGCAAACTTGTTATTTCCTCAAACTTCCCACGGGCTCATTATTTTTATATGGGATCCTGTTCGTGAGCCGACTCATCCTTTCATCTTCCTCCTTCCAAAAGCCGACTTCTCCATTTCCTTTTGCTCCAAATCCAAGGATCTAGTTCGAGGCACTTCTCCCTCCTCCTCTCCACCAAAAATTGCCACCTTGGAAAGGGATTTTTGTGCTTTCTCCCATTGTTTGGCACGGTTGGAGCGTGCCCTAGCACTCCACCGTTCTTCCCAAATCCACCTCTTTTCTCTACCAAAATCTCTCTTCACTCTCTTGTGATCCCTCCTCCACTCATTCACTTGTTCCTCCAAGTCTCCTTGCCTGCTACTGTAGTGAATATGGCTCCGAAGATGAAGCTTCTCCAAAGAAGAAAGTCAGTCCGTGAGCCTGAAGAAAATGTCCAAAAGAAAAGGCAAGCTGCTCGGTCTTCCACTGCTCCCACTCCAGCTTCAGTATCTGCTCAAGGTCCCCCTCAATCCTCCCTAAGCCCCAGTAAGAATCCTCTATCTGATAGAAAAGTTGAAACCGGGAAGAATATAGATTTTCGGTTCTTTGAAAAAGAGGGTTTTACATTTGCAACTAAGATTAAAAACCTAGGATGGGGTTTCTACTGTTCCCTTAAGGAAGTCACCTATGTTGACCTAGTTAGAGAATTCTACCAGAATCTACATTATGAAAATGGGTCAGTGACTTCAACAGTCAAGGGTATTGATATTTGCTTGGATTCTAGTATATTGAGAGAAATACTTCATTTGCCTAGTGAGGGTTACTCTTATATGGAACTCCCAGTAAAAGAAGAGGGGATCAGAGTTATTCTAGGGGGAACTTATTCAGGGAGTTTAAATAAATTGGAAGCAAAGATTTTGTCTATTGAGATGAGGATCCTACATCAGATGGTAACGAAGCTCTTCTTTCCTAGGAGTGGTAGGCATGATTTACTTTCCAGCAGAGATGTTTGTATCATGTTTCATGTCATCACTCAGACCCCCCTGAACCTCCCTGCACTTATGATAGAGGCCATGAGAGAGACTTTGAACAGATCCAAGGCACACTTGCCTTTTGGTATGGCCCTTACTCGAGTATTTAGGAGGTTTGGAGTCAGCTATGAGGGGGAGGCATCTACTAAGCTCTCTCATGTGGACACTTTCAACCAACACACCCTGCACCGAATGGGATTTACAAAGACTGATGGTGGTTGGATCAAGGGATCTGAGGAGAGAGCTGAGGAGAGAGCTGGGGAGAGAACTGAAGATAGAGCTAAAGACAGAGTTGAAGACAGAGCTGAAGAAGAAGGTCCATCATCTCCTATCCATGACTTCAGGGCAGCATCACCAGATATCCAGTTCATTCCTGATACAGAGGCTGGCCCTTCAGAGTTCACCAGGATGCCCACACCAGTGTATCAGCCAGAGACCAGAGCACCTTCATCAGAGTTCAGACTGACTGATGATCAGATCGAGCAGATATCACAGCGTGTGGCCTCTTTGCTATCTAGTCAGTGGAGCAGTACTACTTTTGCACCAGGAGCCACTTCTTCTGATCAGACCATGACTCCCCACATATCCACTGTGTTTCAGATGATATCAGATCAGTCCATTCGGATTCAGCAGCTTGAGGACACCGTCTAGAGACTGACTGGCAGAGTTCTTGACTTGCAGGGGCAAGTCCTTGCTTTGGCCCATCCTCAGCCACAGGAGTCCACTATTGAGGTCACAGACCTCACTGCAGAGGCTGGCAGGCTCAGAGGAGCACTGGAGGGTGGATATGAGTTACTGAGGAGAGAGATCCGAGGATCGAGTGAGCATGCATCCACTCAGTTCACTGCTCTACTTCAGTCTGTTTTCAGAGCACTGAATGTACTTGATTCCATCAGACTCACCCTTTCTGTTCAGTCCTTAGCCTCTCAGCGTTCTCAGCCTCCCAGTTCTTCTCACTCTCCTGCTCGTGCCAGAGGCAGACGGGGTAGAGGACGCACTTCTGATCGAGATCCATCAGCTTCTCATCCCATATCTGATGACTCCGATCCATGACTTCTCATGATCATTACTAGATCCTAGGTGTTAGTGTCTTGTTCTAGGATCTGTATTTTGGGGCCATGTATTGACAATTAGCTGGTTGACTTTTATATTATGAACTATGTATTGAAACAATTATGATTTTATGGTATCATCTTTTACTTATATTTCTACCTTTTGTAATGATGTCGATCATATTTTGGTTATATATATTCTCCTTGTTGAAATATTGTCTTCTCTTTGTTGTTGTTTGCTGTTAATAATTGCTGTATTAAGGGGGAGCAAACATCTGTGATAAACTCTAAAGGGGGAGAAATTAAAGAATGTTTCAGAAAAAGGAGGAGTTAACCATGTTTGATGATGTCAAAAAGGGGGAGAAATTAAACAAAAAAAAAAAATCCATCAAAAGCAAAATCATAAATTATGAGCAATTAAAGAAAAAGCAATCCATCAAAAGCAAAATCATAAATTATGAGCAATTAAAGAAAAAGCAATCCATCAAAAGCAAAACCATAAATTATGAGCAATTAAAGAAAAAGCAACCCATCAAAAGCAAAACTACAAATTATGAGAAATTAATGAATGAATTGGAGAATTTAAAGAACAATATCAAAAGTACAATGCTAAGTACAATGCAAATAAGTAACTTTTAAATTACTTCTTTACATATGCTCTGATTTGCTTTAAAAATTTAAATATGCTCTGATATACTTCAAAATTCCAACTTGCTCTGATACATCTTTTGAAATTTTATTTACCTTGATACATCTTAAGAAATTCAACTTGCCTTGATACATCTTAAGAAATTTAACTTACTCTGATACATCTTAAAATTTTTAACTTGCTCTGATACATTGTAAAATTTTTTTTCTGATAACATTGTAAAATTGTTTTTCTTGCTCTGATACATTGCAAAATTTATTTTTCTCTTGCTCTGATACATCTTAAACTCAAAATGATCTAATACACTTTCCAAATCAACTCTTAAACATGCTTTGGCACACATAATTATTTTTTGCTCTGATGCTAAAACTAAAATCAAATGAGAATGAGCAAATTTTCAAAATACAGCTTGATCTGATAACAAAAATAAGTTTTCTACTCTATCACCAAAATCACATAATCCAATGAGCATATCTTCAAATCTTTAAGCAAATGGGCAAACTATTCTTGCATATGACCATTTATATCACATGCCAAAAGATTCATACTCTTTTCAAGCATATAAATCTATAATGCATTCACATAAATGCTTTTGTTCAAGTATTTTGTCATCATCAAAAAGGGGGAGATTGTTGCTCCTAGATTGATTTTGATGATTACAAAGCAGATTGAAGGGATACAAATATTTTTATTTGAAAAAATCTTTATGCTCTTCAGGGGCAAAATCGTAATTTTACTAAAATTCTGATTTGATAGTATCATTTGGTAGAATAAATGATTTGTAATCTATTGGTGAAAATTTCATTGTTTTTGGTCTTATATTTTTGAAGTTATGAATATTTGAAGTGCATGAGTCGACTCATGAGTCAACTCATGGCACAATGAGCTGCTTGGCACGCTAAAATTTCCCTTGGCACGCTGGTTTTTTGGCTTGGCACGACCTGTGAGTCGACTCATGAGTCGACCCACAAGGCATGAGTCGACTCATGAGTCGACTTCTGCTGTTTTGGGCCAAAATATCCAGAAACCCAAATCTCTGGTCTTTGCAACAGAGGTCGACTCATGTCAAATCTCTGGTCTTTGCAACAGAGGTCGACTCATGAGTCGACCCCTGAAGCATGAGTCGACTCATGAGTCGACCCCTGCGACGGGAATTGTCCACAACGGCTAGTTTTTTGCCCGTTTTAATTGTCTTTAATGCTCACGTTAAATGCTCTAACGGCTCTTTTTCTGCCTAAAATATTTTCCCTTGTTTCTTAAAGCTATAAAAGGTTTCAAAAGGTGAAAAACAAAAAAGGGGATCCACAATATACACGAGAGAGATAGGGGGATCCACAATATACACGAGAGAGACAGGGGATCTACAATATACAAGAGAGATACAAGAGATTTTGAAAGAGAAAAGCAAGAGCGTTCAAAAGGGCATTCAAGAGCATTCAAAGAGAAGGTTTTTCAAGCCAACTTTTCAACCTTGATCAAGAGCTCTTTCAAAGCCTTCAAGAAGCCTTCAATCAAAGTTCACCTATTCCTCAAGCGTTCATTCAACTCTTCATCCACTTTGAGGAAATCCAAAAGGGGATTCTTCATTTGAGTAAAGTATATTTAATGTTATATTCGCTCATTTAAGGAGCTATTCTTGTACTTATTTATGCTCTAAACTGTCTTACTCTTTGTGAGTAATTGTTCTTGTTTTTGGAGGATTTCCAAAAATAAGGGAAGGTTGATCCGAACCTGAAATTGGAGTGTATTGGGTTGGCTTGTACCCGGGAAATAAGTGGACTAGCTTGAGATAGCTAGTGTCGGAGTTTCCGACGTTTGTATTCGGGTTGAATACAAGTATAGTGGATTAGAATTCCCAAGTAGGAGCTTGGGGAGTGGATGTAGGTGCAAGGTTGGCACCGAACCACTATAAATCTTTGTGTTTGTGGTGTGCTTTATTGTTTCTCTTTATTTCTTTATTATATTCTTGCATTCTTGCTTTAGGTAATTAATCTTGAACTAAAGTCTTTCTCCTCATTCATCAAGCTTTTAACAAATACTTTTCATAAGTAATTAGTTAAGCTTAAATTTTTTAAAAACCCAATTCACCCCCCCTCTTGGGTTGCATAGCTGGGCAACACTTGTGGGTCAATGGGTTAGATGAATTAGGTCCATAATTGGGTTAGACCTAAGGTTAGCTTAAAAAATAGACTAAATAGAGTAATTAGTCAAATCTAATCAAAAGTTGAATTAGATTAGGTCAAGGATACTCTAGACTCAACTTCAATAGTTGTAGTTGAATGGGTCCATGTCTTTAACTAGACCAAGATGGACTTAATTCATGGCTACGCGGTGGAGCCCTATTTACTAAGTTGATCAAAACTAAAACTAATGAACCGGTTGGTGTCTAAGGTAAGTTCGACAGTTTTGACCAGTGGTTCTTAAGCGGGAGCTACTCGCATTGATTCGATCATTGACGAGTTAATGGCAAATCCCCACCACTGATTTCACTTACCTGGCCAATCTGGTAAGTTAGATTTTGATTAGATCACTTGGTGATTAGAGCTCACCCATGTCATTAGGTAAATCAGTGTGACTGATTTAGGTGCTCCTAATGCCAGCTTTAATTAAATCATTTTTTTAATCTGACTTGGTGAAGTCAGTGGGAGGATTGAAATTGGCTGGATGATTTCTTCTCTACTATTCTTTAATAAAATCTTCAAAATTATTAGGTCCCTAAAATGATTAAGTTATAATGATAACTAAGTCATAGCCTCCCATTAAGTGAATGATAATGAGTCCATTAGTTCAATGATCATTGGAGGCCCAAAGGCCTGGTGCTCATTGGCTAATGGAATTATTATTCATAATATGATAATTTGATTGAGTCTTTCTGATGGTGGTTAGGTTGGCCGGCCAAAGTCGGGCCTGATCATTTATTGGTCCGATTCACTAAATTAAGTCATGTTAATGGTTAGACCTAACCAGATCTTTTCAGTGGAGGCCAAAGCCTACTGATTAGGTTCTGGGACAAAATCAATTACTAGAAGTTGTTTAGAGAAACAACTGGTTAAGAACCTACCCATAGATGCACATGGGTTGACCAACCAAAGTCGGGCTCGTGTGTAGTCTGTGTGGATTCTAATACCCATTAAGGAAATTAAAGTAATTCCTCGAATTGGAGGATGAGGCTATCAGTTTGTAAAAATATTGGGAAAAACTTTAGACTAAAGTCCAAGTCTTTAGTATTAATTTATGTACTAATAGAGGTCTCGTTTTCCTTTATGTAGCTATGGCCACTATCCTGTCGCTCCGGTCATTATTAGATAATGACAAGCTCATGGGACCCAATTTTGATAGCTGGTATCGAAAATTAAAAATCGTCCTTGAGCATGAGCGGATCCTTTATGTAGTAACGGATCCAGCACCTGAGGAGCCAGCTCCGAATGCTAGTAAGGCGATCCGAGAAACTTACTTGAAGTGGCTCAATAACCGCACCACCGTTCGATGTATTATGCTGGCAGCAATGAATGACGAGTTCAGTCGAAGGTTTGAGAATGCCCAGCCACAGGAGATGCTTCAAATGTTGAACGACTCCTTTGGCACGCCTGACGACGTTGAAAGGCACAAAACTAGTTGTGCCATTTTCAATGCTCAGATGAGGGATGGGGCCTCAGTCACTGATCATGTACTGTACATGATCGAGATGATTGAGCGCCTAAGCAAATTGGGCTTTCCTCTGCACGAGCAGCTCGGTAAGGATGCGATCCTTAATTCCTTGCCCAAGTCCTTCCTCCCATTCCTTACTCATTTTCGAATGACAAAGCCTGCCGTAAACTACCACGGATTGTTGGGGTTGCTGCAGAACTTTGAGAAGGATCACCAACTCCATAAGGAGTCGGTGAATGTAGTGGGAGGGTCTTCTTCTCGTCGTCAACCCTTTGGGAAGGGGAAGAAGAACAAGAAGAAGAAAAATAAGAAGGTGCAATCTCATGCTGGGACAGTAGCACAGGGTCAGACCAAGAAGCGCAAGCACGACCAGAGCCAGGCGGAGTGCTTCTTTTGCAAGAAGCAGGGGCATTGGAAGAGGAACTGTCCTCAATACATTGCCTCCCTAGACCCGAACAGGCCAAAGAAGAAGCAAGGTAATTATATGATAACTCCTTGCAACTTTTTGATTTGTGATACTACTGCCTGGGTATTGGATACCGGAAGCCCTTATCATATTTGTAATTCGATGCAGGGTCTGCAGATCAGTAGGAGATTTGATGAAGGTGAGAGGTTCCTGAACGTTGGAGATGGAAGCAAAGTTCCAGTTCTAGCTTTAGGAATCATGAGTCTTGTAATCAATTCTCGTAATGTAATTCTGAGTGAATGTCACTATTGTCCAAGTTTTTTATTAAATATTATTTCTGTAGGCCTTTTGGCCATGTACGGTTATAATTTTTTAATAAAAAAAAAATTTACAATATCATTTTGAATGGTGTTACAATATTTGTTGGATAATTAAATAATAGAATTTACTTACTATCACAGCCTGTTAGTGTGGTTCAAAACTTCGGTAAACGCTCTAGAATAGATAATGTGTCAGAAGTCTACCTTTGCCACTGTAGGCTAGGTCATATCAATAAGAACAGGATAAACAGGTTGGCTCAAGAAGGAATTCTTGAAGTTAGTGATTGTGAATCACTTCCAACCTGTGAGTCCTGTCTTCTTGGGAAGATGACCAAGTCACCTTTTACTGGAAAAGGTGAGCGAGCCAGTGAACTCTTAGGTCTGGTACATTCTGATGTATGTGGACCCATGAGCTCAAGTGCAAGAGGTGGATTTTTCTACTTCATAACCTTCACAGACGACCTATCTAGGTATGGGTATGTCTATTTAATGAAGAATAAGTCGGAATCATTTGAAATGTTCAAACTATTCCGAAATGAGGTAGAAAAATAAATTGGGAAGTGTATTAAAACTCTTCGATCTGATCGAGGAGGTGAATACCTTTCCAATGAGTTTCTGACGTATCTAGGGGAGAATGGGATTCTCTCTCAGTGGACTCCTCCTGAAACACCACAGCATAATGGTGTGTCTGAAAGGAGGAATCGGACCCTGTTAGACATGGTTCGATCCATGATGGGGTTTGCTGGTCTGCCGATCTCCCTCTGGGGATATGCGCTCGAATCGGCTTGTTACCTTCTAAATAGAGTTCCGAGTAAGTCTGTAGCCAAAATGCCATATGAGATATGGATAGGACGTAAGCTAGTACTCTCGTACCTTAGGGTTTGGGGGTGTCCGGTTTATGTTAAACGTTTAATTACAGACAAGCTTGGACCTAGGTCTGACAAGTGTAATTTTATAGGGTACCCAAAAGAGACCAAAGGGTATTATTTCTACCTTGCTGATAAGCAAAAGGTGTTTGTCAGCCTTAAGGTAATTTTTTTAGAAAAGGAGTTCCTTAGTGAAAAAACTGTTGCCTCTAAGGTCGAACTTGACGAAGTTCGACAGGTGAAAAAACCAACACATGTTACTGAACCTGAACCGGATTTGATTAGATCAGATCTGGAGCCCATTGATTATGCATCCTTAAGGCGGTCTGGTAGAGTACCACATCAACCGGACAGATACTATAGTTTCTTGGTCCGGGATGGTGATCCTGTCGAACTTGATGAAAACGATGAGGATCCGATTACCTACATGGATGCAATGCAGAGACCTGACTCTGAGAAATGGCTAGAGGCCATGAAATTCGAAATGGAGTCCATGAAGGTCAACGATGTGTGGACATTGGTTGACCCACCCGAAGGAGTAAAACCCATAGGGTGTAAGTGGGTCTTCAAAAGGAAGAGGGGCGCAGACGGAAAGGTGGAGACCTATAAAGCCCGTCTGGTTGCCAAGGGATATCGTCAACATTATGGTATAGACTATGACGAAACGTTTTCTCCTGTGGCAATGCTCAAATCCATTCGGATTATGCTTGCGATAGCTGCCCATCTGGACTATGAAATCTGACAGATGGATGTGAAGACAGCTTTCTTAAACAGAGAGCTGGACGAAGAGGTGTATATGATACAACCTGAAGGGTTCACATCCACAGATGAGTCTAAGGTGTGCAAGCTACAGAGGTCTATTTATGGACTTAAGCAGGCATCTCGGAGTTGGAACATACGTTTTGATAGGACGATCAAAACGTATGACTTCGTTAAGAACGGAGAAGAGCCCTGCATTTATAAGTGGGCTAATGGTCCAATAGTAGTATTTCTTGTATTGTATGTGGATGACATTCTCTTAATCGAAAATGATGTCCCTGCATTACAGGGAATAAAGATTTGGCTATCGTCACAGTTCTCCATGAAGGATTTGGGAGAAGCTTCCTACATCCTAGGGATGAGGATCTATAGGGATAGATCCAAAAAGTTGCTTGGCTTATCTCAGTCCACGTACATTGATACTATGCTGAAAAGGTTCAGCATGGAAAATTCTAAGAAAGGCTATCTACCGATAGGCCATGGAATTTCTCTCTCGAAGAGGGATTGTCCGACAACACCTCAAGAGAGAGAGCGTATGGGTAGTATTCCATATGCTTCGGCAGTGGGATCTATCATGTACACCATGACATGTACACGACCAGATGTGGCATACTCACTAGGGGTAGTGAGTAGATACCAATCTGATCCAGGAGAGAATCACTGGAAGGTTGTTAAAACTATCCTGAAGTATTTAAGAAATACTAAGGACTAGTGGCTTATATATGGTGAATCGGACTTGAGACTTATAGGGTTTACAGACTCTAGTTTCCAGTCTGATCGCGATGATAGCAAGAGTGTGTCAGGATTTATTTTTATCCTTAATGGTGGGGCTGTCTGCTGGAAGAGTTCCAAGCAGCACAATGTGGCTGATTCAGTATGCGAGGCGGAGTATATTGCTGCATCAGATGCTGCCAAAGAAGCGATGTGGCTGAGAAAATTCATCACCGAGCTCGGAGTAGCACCCTCCCTTGTTGGTCCAGTTCTGCTCTACTGCGACAGCTCTGGAGCCATTGCTCAGGCGAAGGAACCAAAGGCACACCAGTGGACGAAGCATATTCTGCGTCGCTACCATCTCATCCGGGAGATCGTGGATCGAGGTGACATCGACCTTTAGAAGATCGACAGGAAGGAGAACCTGGCCGACCCATTCACTAAAGCCATTGCAGTGAAGGAGTTCAACGACTACAAGTCGAAGATGGGCATTAGATACTGCACCGATAGGCTTTAGGCCAAGTGGAAGATTATTGGGAATAGTGTCCCAAAGCCAATCGTCAGCCTGTTGACGGTTGTGCTCATTTTGTATTAGTACATGAATTATAAATAAATAAAAGTTATTTTGATATTTTTTCATCACAAATGTTTCATCTTCTAATGAACTCCTGTGTTGTGGTGAAGTCCTTAGGACTATTTAGACTCGACAAAGGAGGATTTGTCGCTTAGTTCTTAAACATGTTCGCGACCAAATGATACGTTGTTACCAAGGATGACAATATTTATCGAGCATAGGTCGTTGTGTGCCATATGGGTTGGTTGTCCTCATAACCAAAGAGTGTGGAGACACTCCTATGGCATACAGGTGAGATGTAATGGTACATCTGCACTGAACGTGACCAACTCTGGAGCTATTTCTACTGTCAAGATTTGCTCTGATGGGATATGGGTATAAATGTCCCTCCGACCTGAGACCGCCACGGTGACTTGCAAGCAACTCACTGCACTTAGGCACTGGACTACCTGAATTTCTAATTCAATGACGGAAGGCTGCTGGGTGTAGTCAAGTACTTGACTTGTCGGTGCGTGTGTCAAGATGGGATTGACCACTCCAGTTTAGGAGCTGTGTACAGTCGTGTTTCAATTTAGCAAAACCTTGGTCAGGGTAGTCCTAGTGAGGAGTCACAGGACTAATTGAGTTGAGCACGATTCGGATGATATCATCAGGGTTGACAGTTTAACTCTGAGTCGTCCTAAACACAGGGGTCAAAAGGGATGAATTATATGGTAACCATATTCACGTAGGTTCTGAATATTGCGATTGTGATTATTCGACCTATCCGGTCATCGGGTACCATTGCTAGATGGTCACTTCGATTAGTACAGGAATTGGTTCCTGTGCTACCGGCTTAGGTTCGAACCTGCGGGGTCACACACATTAGAGGTTCCTTTCTAATCTGATGGCTGATTATGAGTCTTATCTGTCTGGGACTCTATGATTGAGAATTAGAATTCTCTGATCATGAGTTCCACACATTTTGGGTACCGGGGTCAAAATTTTGAATTTCAAATTTTGAATTTGAAATTTGAATTCTTTGATCAGGGTTTCATATCGATGGTCTCTGATGCCTGATTGCCCATCGAATTTGGACTCAATATTTATGAGAGATTTAATTAGTGATTTGATCACTAATTAACTCAATTTTATTGAGTAATTATTTTTGGATCAAGTCCAATTGAATTGGATTCAGTTTGGATTGACCCGATTAGGTTAAATGCTGACCTAATCGCTAAGGTGGTTTAGTCCCTGATTTGATCAGGGGTTAGGCTTAGTTAATTCTTGATTTAATTAGGATTTTATTGAGTCTAATTAAGCCTAATTATGTTAGGTTTAACCTGGTTTAATTGTTCTTAACCTATTTTAAACTAGGTTGGCTCAATTTGAATCAAACCATCTTGTTTTAAATTTTCTGCGACACCCAACTTCCTTGCACCCATTTGAATTCACGAGAAGATACTTCTTGTGAAATTTTTCTCACGCAAAACCCTTCCCCACGCCCTCATTTGTGCACCATATGGATGGATAAAATAATTAGTTAGCCATTCAAATTCAAAGCATGTTTGAATTTGAATGGATAACTTATCACTTGCCCCTTCATCCTTATCCATTTTGTATGCCATATTACTTACACGAGAAAAGATTTCTCGTGAAACATTTTCCATGCACAAAGAGCCACGCCCCTTCTCTTCTCATGCCCAAAAGGATAGGGATAAGTTGATTTTCGTTTGAATTCAAATTTGATTTGAATTCAAATGTGTAACCACTTGTCTTTATCCTCTCACGCGGATAAGACACGTTCGACATTGTTTTAAAAATGGCAGAAAGGTGGGGCGTGTGCAAAAAAATTAAAAGAAATAAAGTGGGGTGTGAGGAAGGCTTGTGTGTGAGGTGAAGGTCCAAAACCTTCTGAAAGAAAAACAAAGAAAAGAGAGAAAATTGAGCGCAGGGTTTTTGGTGTGTACTCTAGGGTTTCTACCTAGGGTTCGGGAAGTGAGATTGGTATGCCACGAGTGTTGTTAGTCCACCAAATTTTAGGGAGAGATCCATCAGCCTCTCAAGCAATTGTGTAGATGATCCAGAGCATCCAAGAAGTCAGCACACATCAATCGAAGGAGTTCGATCAACATCTACCATCAAAAGGGTGAAATCACGAACTAGCATTCGTGAGGAGCTGATCAGACGGGAGCTTCGTGTGGATGATCCGCAGAGGCCAGACATTTGTGTGGCTGTGATGTGATAATCAGAGCCCCCCGACAGTGATCAGATTGCGGTGATCGACTACCCGCAAAAGGTGATGTGTTCTGAACACAGTACTGTAAAAGGTTTACTGATTCAAATTTAAATTTTAAATTTAAATGCATGCTGTTGTATCATATTTAGATCCTAGTGTAGGATTAATTAGTATTAATTAATGAGATTAATTAATAATTTCACTGTAAAATAGTAATTTTGAAAAAGTTTTAAAATTACCATTTTGCCCCTGCATAAAATTTTCTAACAAGCACTACATATGAGGTTCAGGTTCGATCCCAGAGATGAACAATTTTTGATCTATGATCCATGGAGCATATGAAAGATTAAATTTAAGTACTAATTAATTTTAGATTAGATCTAAATTAATTAGACTTAATTGAATCCAAAATTTAAGTTAGACTTGGTATAAAAATTCTAAAGAGTTTGGGATTGACAGCCTTTTGAAATTGTATCGAACCAGCTTTGAATTGGATTCGAATCAGATCCATTTTGATGAGATATGAGAATTCTTACTTGCACTGAGATTCTCCTCTCATGTGGGCCGACCAACACCTAGAATGGTGCTGGTTTGGGGCATCCCATGTGGGTGAAGGAGTGGGTGCAAATTGGTTGTCATAAGTGATGGCAATTCTATCTCATATAGGAATCCTTCTTTCATGAGTATTGGACTGATTCAAATTAGATTTGAGTAGGGACTCCTATACTTATTGGGTTATGGGAATCATATATTAATAGAGAGGGTCTCTACCTATGGATGCATAGAAAAAGAAAATCAGATTGAGAGAAGAGAGAAAGAGAGAGAGAGGCGTGAGAAGAGAGAAAGGTCTCTTTTTGTCCTTGGCTTCTCCCCTTGTTGCCGCCCCTTCTCCCTTGGAAGTGTGCTCTCTTTGGGCATCCCACCTACTGGTGTGAGGTGTGACACTAGCACATCTCCTCCCTCATTTGATTGGGTTGTGAAGGTGATTGGATCGGAGTTCATCCTGCTTTCCTGCGACGTTTGACGTATATGTGAAGTAGAGGGTCTGCACATCTAGACCTCCATAAAAGTTTATATCAGATTATTTAAGATTTGATCTCTGGTTCTACTATTATTCAGGTAAAAATTTGAACCTTAATCATGTAGATGAATAAAAAAATTTTTAGATGCAACCTGGACCTTCCGAAGAGAAACAGTTTTTCTTCCCTTCAACTGGTATCAGAGCAAGTTTGAAATATATGTATGTATAACTAATTTTTTTGGATTTAGTTACATAAGATATAATTGATATTTTTTATGAGATATTAAATTTGATTTAAATATATTTATATAAAATTTTTGATATGATTTTGATTGGATTAGAGGTGCCTATCAATAGTTGATTGAGATTGTTATAAGTTTGTTATAACAGAATTCTGCTGTTGCTGAATTTTTGATGGAATAACAATATGAATTAAAATCTATTTTAAATTTATTTTAATAAAATTATAATATTATTTTTTTTTTAAAGTAAAATTTATTTTATATCTAAATTGAATCTATTTCGATAGATATTTAGATTTGAATCCTATCAGAATTTAGCACTACACGAAAATAGATTTTACTAGAAATTTATTCTTTATGCATTCATATTTGCATCTAATTAATTTTTTTATATGATATTAAATTTAAAATTAATATTTTATAATCAGTATAAGATATATTTTAGATTTGATATGATGTATATGATGTATCAAATCTAATTAGATTAGGTGAAGAATATAATTGATAAGATCAAGGATATGTTCATGACATAAAATTATTTTGTCAATAGTTGTATGTTGTGTAATTATATATGAAATTAGATTTCAGATTTTAGTAGCCTAGTACTTGGACTGATGAGATCATCAGACCATCCGATCATAGAAGATTGAGGAGATTAATCTCTTTTTTACCTATTCGATGAGTTCTCTTATGACGTGTAGGGGTGTCATTGTGATCCGATTTTATGAAGAAAAAAAATGAATAGATTTTTATATATTATTTTGATCATAAATATATTTAGATTAGATCTAAGATAATTTATGATTCATTATAATATAATAAAATTTAGATATAAAATTATTTTAGATTTGAATAGTATGTTACATAAGATATAATCGATATAGATCTAAAAGTTGTCATGATGCATGAGATGTATGTATAAAGTTTAGATCATACCTATGTATGTTTAATTATTAAACATATTATAAAAATTTATTTTCATGGATTGAAATATATGATATGCTTCATCTGAAATTCTTGTAAATAGTTCTACAGATTGAAATACACGTTTCACATATTTAATTTTGAATTAAATTTTGAATGGTCTAGATTTGAGAATTGAAGATCATTAAGACACTACATAAAATGATGGGCAAAGGGTTAGCATGAATCAAATCCTTCTAATGGGTTATACCTAGGGTTAGAAACACATATGGACTATGTAGAGAAATTGATTAAATCTAATCAAGTATTAAATTAGATCAGGTCAGTATTTCTCTAAGTCAATCTTAATAGTTGAAGTTTGATTTAGTCCATATGTTTGACCCTAATAAATGGACCATGATCATGGCTCCATGGTTGAGCCCGAATCTTCTGGTGTGCCAAATCAAAATTAATTAACCAGTTTATATCTAAGATAAGTTTGGCAGATTCAATCAAATAATTTTTAATTGAGAGCTATTCACCTAGATGCATCTATGGTCAGTTAACGGTGAAGGAACCAGATCTAGGGTTTCAGGGTTAGATCTTGAAACTTTTTCAAGATCAGTCAGTGGAAGACTAAAATAAATCAAAATTTATCTTAAAAAACTAGAAAATCCCTAGATCTAAGATCCTATTATATGATTATTACATGGCATTTAAATCAAAAATTAAAATATAAAGAGCAAGAACTACATGTTGATCATATCAATATGTTTCTATACTACATCTAATATATGTAAAATATAATAGATCAGTTCTATTATCTTGCAAGTTAGACATTCTAACTTTGCTGATCCGATCTTGAGGATGATGTTGCAAGCCGCACACGCATCTGGCCTCTAGGGGTCATCCACACGAGCCTATGAATCATGATCAGAAGTCCTGATCCAGGAAATCAGCACAGTATGCTAGTACTGTGTGGATCCTTCTTCGATGGTCGATCAGATGCCTCCTTCTTCTTGATTTGCACTCTTCCAAAGATAAGAAGTAGGAGAAGTTTTAGATGTGAGATACTCTCAGAAAAACTCACAGATGGAGGAAGGAAAGAGGTGTACTCAGCAACCCTAGAAGAAGACTCTCTTCTTCTTCTCTTTGCTCTAACCCAGACACTTAGTTTTGTATCTATTATATCTCCACACCCCAATACTCTTCCTCCTTGATTTCACACACCCCAAAGGTCTCTCAATGATCTATAATCCACACAAATTTCTAGAAGAAATTCATCTTAAATCAAAAGATCTAAAGAATCCTTGTCTAGGTCAAATACCTAGTCAAGGAAAATCCAAACAGGGCAAGACAAGGGGTGCCCAACTCTTGGGTGCTCCCTTCTTCTTTTTCTACCATGGACCACCAGCAAAGGACACACAATATATGTCATAAAACTCACAAAAATCTTAGAAAAAATTTGGATAAAATTAGTGCCATAAAAAAGAGTTTTGGTTTCTTAAAATTCTATCTCATAGAATTTGAAATCCAAACTAATTCCTACTTTGACTAGGTCCACAACCATATTTCATGTAAGAGAGAAAGAGTGGAAAGCTTTGGGCATGTGTGAAGGCCTGGGAATGAATGTTTTATTACACAAAATAAGAGAGAGTGGGCATGGGGGGCTAAGGTGGCGCAAGGTAGAATCCTAGTCTTACTAGGGTTCAATCTATGACTTGTTCAAATTTGGTTTCTCAAACCAAATCAAACCAAAACCAAATCAACATAATTAAAATAGGTCTTAACCTAATTAAAAACTTAATTTAGTCAGATTAAATTAGATTTAAATCTGATTTAATTTTTTAATCAAATTAGAAATTAGGTTGATCCAAGTCCTAATTGAACTAGGACAAGTTTTTCCTTGCACTTGACTTATCCAATAAACCAATTGAATTTAATCCAATCAAGTCCAAACCAAATCTAATTAAATAATATTCAATTAGACTTAATCTCAACCCATTGACTTAATCAAATTAAGTCAATTAGCAATCAAATTACTAATCGATCCTCTTGCGACACTTGCACTAGGTTAAATGTCAATCGTATTGATCGTTTAAACCTAGAACGATTCTTAATCGTTGATCAACCATCCGATTGGATCATGAACTCTAATGTGTATGACCTCATAGGTCCAAACTAAGTCGATAGCATAGGAATAAATTTTTATATCAATCGAAGTGACCATCTAGCAATGGTACTCGATGGTCAGATAGGTCGAATGTGTAGAACAACATCCTTAGAACCCATGCGTATATAGTTTTCATATAATTCATCCCCTGACCAAAATACTCATAGGATACCTCAGAGTTTAACTATCAACTCTGATCAGATTATCCACATTGTATTTTAAAATATCAAATCCATCTGATGGATTACCCTGGCCAAGGTTTTGCTAAATTGAAATACAACGACTCATTCTTCTCCAACTCTTGGAGTGGTCAATCCCATCTTGATCACACTCCAACTTCGCAAGTACTTGACTGTGCCCAGAAGCCTTCCATCACTGAATTAGAAATTTAGTTAGTCTAGTACTAAAGCACAGTGAGTTGCTTGCAAGTCACTCAGGCGATCTCAAGTCTAAGGGACACTTATACCTATATCCCATCAGAGACATTCTCGACAGTAGAATGTTCTGGAGTTGGTCACGTTCAATGATGATGTATCCTTACATCTCACCTGTATGCTATACCAGTATCTCCACACACCTTGGTTAAGAGGACAACCAACCCATATGGCCTACAGCGACCTATGCTCAATAGAAGCTGTCGTCCTTATTAACAGTCTATCATTTGATCGTGAATAGTTTTAAGGACTAATCGATAAATCCTCTCTTTATCAAACCTAAATAGTCCTAAGGATTTCATCACAACAATGAAGTTCATTAGAAGATGAAAACTTATGATGAAAATACCAAAAATATATTTTATTTATTAACAAATCAATTACAATATAAGGTTGCTCAACCATTAACAGGCTGACGATTGACTTTTGAGACATATTTTCCAATAACTCTCACTTGTCCTAAAGCCACTCGACACAGTATCTAATACCCATTTTCGACTTGTGGTTGTCGAACTCCTTTATCGCCAGGGCTTTAGTGAAGGGGTCGGTCAGGTTCTCCTGTCCGTCGATCTTCTGAAGGTCGACGTCACCTCGATCTATGATCTTTCAGACCAGGTGGAAGCGATGCAAAATGTGCCTCATCCGTTGGTGTGCTTTGGGTTCTTTTGCCTGAGCAATGGCACCAGTGCTGTCACAGTAGAGCAGGACTGGACCATCGAGGGAGGGTGCTACTCTGAGCTCGATGATGAATTTTTTTAGCCACACGGCTTCCTTCGTGGCATCGATGCTGCGATGTACTCTGCCTCACAAATAGAGTCTGCCACAGTATGCTGCTTGGAACTCTTTTAGCAGATGGCTCCACCATTCAGAGTAAAGATATAATTTGACACGCTTCTGCTGTCATCATGGTCAGATTGAAAGCTGGAGTTTGTGGATCCCATAAGTTTCAGATCTGACTCGCCATAAACTAACCATTGGTCCTTGTATTTCTCAAATACTTAAGGATGGCTTTAACCACTTTCCAGTGATTTTCTCTAGGATCAGATTGGTATCTACTCACTACTCCTAGTGAGTATGCCACATCTGGCCTTGTAAATGTCATGGTCTACATGATAGATCCCACGGTCGAAGTGTATGGAACTTTACTCATACGCTCTCTCTCTTCAGGAGTTGTCGGATAATCCTTCTTAGAGAGAGAAATTTCATGGCCTATCAGTAGATAGTCCTTCTTGAAATTCTCCATGCTGAATCTCTTTAGCACAGTGTCTATGTACGTGGACTGGGATAACCTAAGCATCCTTTTAGATCTATCCCTATAGATCTTTATCCTTAGGATGTAGGATGCTTCACCCAAGTCCTTCATGGAGAACTACTGTTATAGCCCAAGCCCAACTATCTAAGACCCAAGCCCATTTAAAAAAAAAAAATAGAGGAAAAATCAGGAAGAAGACTCCTCTCCTCCGGTGAGACCCGAGCGAATTGGGAGTCCTAGGACCTCTCAAAGTCCTAGGGCCCTCTATAAGAAGACCTCCCCTTTCCCTAGAAACCAAACATCAGCCCTCTACCCCTCTCTTTCTCTCTGTTTTTCCCGATCGAAGCCGTAGACACCATTTTGTTCTTGCCGTGATTGCTCGCCGGTGGGATCACCGGAGGCCGAGGTAAGTCTTCCTCCCCTTCCTCTCTTCCTTCCCTTTTCTCCCGTACCTTTGTGCGTGGCTGCCGGCGACGGGAGTCGCCGATTCTTGGTCGAAAAAGAGACCTCTATTTTGGTCTCTTTTTCTTGTGAATTTTTCAGCACAGGCAATCGCAACCGACCGCCGGCCTTGCCCCTCCAAACCTGGGAGAGTGGCCCTTCCCTGTCGCCGGGTCCGCCGTGCTGGCCGTGGCCTGAACGGTCGGTCAAGGTCGGAGAACCACCGGTTCCCTGTTTGGCCTGGAAGGAGCTCGAGAGAAGAAAAAGAAGAAAAAGAAGAAAAAAAAAGAAAAGAAAAGAAAAAGAAGAAAAAAAAAGAAAAAAGAAAAGAAAAGAAAAGAAAAAGAAAAAAAAAAGAAGAAAAAGAGAAAAGAAAAGAAAAGAAAAGAAAAAGAAAAAAAAAGAAGAAAAGAAAAAAAAGAAAAAGAAGAAAAAGAGAAAAGAAAAGAAAAAAAAAAATATATATTTATATATATAAATAAATAAATAAATAAATAAATAAATAATAAAAAAATAAATAAAAAGAGGGAGAGTTTCTCTCTTTTCTCTCTCTTCTTTCAATCTGAACCCTTACTTTCTCCCTCTAGGAATTGGACTTTCTCTCTCTACTTTCTCTATCTAAAATTTTCTCTCTCTAGATTGTTTCTCTCTCTTGATGGATTTCTCTCTCTCTAAAGTTATTCCTCTAGGATTAGTGTAGTGGAAGGCTTCATCTGATGATTTTGATCGAGTTTAGGGAAGAGTCTGATTTTAAGTGAGATTTTGATTTGGAATTTATTTAGATTGATTTTTGAATTAAAATTAATGTAAAAATATAATTTTGGATAATAGGCACTGAAGAATCTCCTATAAGTTAGTCGATCTGTTCATTCAGTGCTCCGTGAAAGGTAAGTAATGAATCATCTTCTCGAGATATTTCATATTTATTTTGAAAATAAATAATTATTCTCTAAAATTATACATGAATTATGAAATTATGTTTTGAAAGAAAAGTGCTTTTGAAATATTATGGTACATCGATTTATGCACATGTTCAGTGAAAAATTATGATATATTATGATACAAAGTATTTTGATACAGATCGGATTTTTGCTCTTAGCCTAACTATGTTTCAGTGGGCTCCGTCAATGGGGATTATATGTTGGTACTCAGTGGACCCTGCCAGTGGGGATTGTGCACTGGTGTTTGTGGACCCTGCCAGTGGGGGTTGTGCGCTGGTGTTTGTAGACCCTGCCAGTAGGGGTTGTGCGCTGGTATTCTATGGACCCCACCAATGGGGGTTAAACGTTGGTCATAGTCGAGGCTGTTGAGTTACGAGTGTTTTGAATCGAATCGAATTTATGATTATATTGTATGTGAATATTTGAAAATATTGGATTTGTATTAAATCAGCATGAAATATATTTTTATGTTTATTTATAATATTGTTCTTAGAAATTATATAATATCTGAAATATCTAGTTAAGATATTTGTTACTTACTGCGCTATCTAGTTCATTATCTTTCTTTCTATTTTTTTCAGATTCAGATAATTAATTACGAGCGTGGGAAGAAATATTGGGACAGAGCTTTTAGAGGCGAGATTTAGCATTGTCAACTTCATTGAACTTAGATCTATTATTTTATTTTTAATAAAATTTTATTGGATGTAAGATATTTATTTTAATTACTTGAATTAAAATTGAATAATAATTATTTGAATTTATTCCGCTGTGATGCATTGATATTGTGATAAGATGCCTTGTATGCTTATGGAGAGAGTTCTTCATAAGTATGCGGCGGTTGCCGCGACCTCCTGCTCGTGATCTCGGGTCGGGGGCGTGACAATTAATATGGTATCAATGCGTAAGTGGATAAATTATGACACATAGAATTTGACATAGTATGAGTGTAGGTGGGTAAACATTAGAAATATTGGGACATTAAAGTATGAGCATCAGAATAAATCTATCCTAACAAATAGATAAATGAATCTAATAAGGTTTTACTACTACAAGGTTACCATGCCTCCCCGTAGAATGACAAGAACTACTCAAGAAATTGCAAGAGAGACATCACAACCACGGGATGGTAGCACTCCCCATCTGACCAGTGGCACCCCTCAGGAGGAGGGAGTCGTAGATCCTAATGGGAGTACTTCGAGAGTACATCAGGAACCAGATATGGCTCAGTTAATGCAGATCCTAATCAGGATGGTACAAGTGCAACAACAAATACAGCAACAAATGCTTGAACAACAGCAGATACAACGAGATACACAACAACATCAGCATCCACCACCACAACATGGAGAGCAACCAGTACAACGGAATAACATTTTGGAATTTAAAAAGCTTGCTCCTCCAGCTTTCAAGGGGACTACTGAACCTTTGGAGGCTGATACTGGATAATAGAGATGGAGAAGGCCTTCGCTGTCCAAGAGTGTCTTGATGAAGAAAAGATTCGATATACAGCTTATTTACTATAAGGAGAAGCATACAACTGGTGTCAGCGACTATAGCGCAAGCATGAACAAGACGGCGAAATACTTACCTAGGAAAGATTTCGGATTGCATTCTATGATCAGTATTTTTCTCGGAGTATAAAGATCCAGAAAGAGCAAGAGTTTATTTATTTGAAGCAAAAGGGTATGAGTGTGATTGAATATGAAGCAAAATTTATAGAGTTAGCAAAATTTACTCCGAGATTAGTGGATGGTGAGCAAGAACGTGTTCACAAATTTGAGATGGGACTGAGAACTGAGATTCGAAAATAAGTGGTCCCATATGAATTGACAACTTATGCAGATGTGGTAAACAAAGCATTGATAATTGAAAGGGAAGTCAATGGAGAACGCATGGAAAGGGAAAGAAAGCAAAGAAAGAGAGCAAAACTAAATGATACACAAGGGCAGAATAATAAAAACATCAAAAGATCAGCTAAGGAAGCAATAGACAATAAAACTCAATAGATTGATGGTGAGCAGTGCTCCAGATGTGGCAAAAATCATGCAGACAAGGATTGCTATTAGAATATAGGTGCTTGTTTCAAATGCGGTCAGATGGATCATAAAATTGCTAGCTGCCCGCTAAATACTGAAAATCAAGTTGGCCAAGGAACTTATGAAGGACAACATAAGGGTGGTGGACAGATTCCTAAAAACCAGGGAAGAATTTATGCGCTTACTCAACAGAATGCACAAGCTTCCAATACAATGGTGACAGGTATGAAAAATTTTGAGGATGAAATTTTTTTTAGGGGTGAAGAATGTTATAGCCCAAGCCCAACTATCTAAGACCCAAGCTCATTTAAAAAAAAAAAAAACAAAAGAAAAATCGAGAAGACTCCCGATAGGAGTCTTCTTCTCTGGCGAGACCCGGGCGAATTGGGAGTCCTAGGACCTCTCGAAGTCTTAGGGCCCTCTATAAGAAGACCTCCCCTTTCTCTAGAAATCGAACATCGGCCCTCTACCCCTCTCTTTCTCCCAGTTTTTCCCGATCGGAGCTGCAGACACCGTTTTGTTCTTGCCGTGATTGCTCGCCGGTGGGGTCACCGGAGGTCGAGGTAAGTCTTCCTCCCCTTCCTCTCTTCCTTCCCTTTCCTCTCGTACCTTTGTGCGCGGCTGCCGGCGATAGGAGTCATCGATTCTTGATTGGAAAAGAGACCTCTGTTTTGGTCTCTTTTTTTCGTGGATTTTTCGGCGCCGGCGATCGCAACCGACCGCCGGCCTTGCCCCTCCGAACCCGGGAGAGTGGCCCTTCCTTGTCGTCGGGTGCGCCGTGCCGGTCGTGGCCTGAACGGTCGGTCAAGGTCGGAGAACCATCGGTTCCCTGTTCGGCCTGGAAGGAGCCCGAGAGAAGAAAAAGAAGAAAAAGAAGAAAAAAAAGAAAAGAAAAGAAAAAGAAGAAAAAAAAAAGAGAAAAGAAAAGAAAAGAAAAGAAAAAGAAAAAAAAAGAAGAAAAAGAGAAAAGAAAAGAAAAGAAAAAGAAGAAAAAGAAGAAAAAAAAGAAGAAAAGAAAAAGAAGAAAAAGAAGAAAAAGAGAAAAGAAAAGAAAAGAAAATATATATATATATATTTATATATATATATATAAATAAATAAATAAATAAATAAATAATAAAAAATAAAAATAAAAAGAGAGAGAGTTTCTCTCTTTTCTCTCTCTTCTTTCAGTCTGAACCCTTACTTTCTCTCTCTAGGAATTAGAATTTCTCTCTCTACTTTCTCTCTCCAAAATTTTCTCTCTCTAGATTGTCTCTCTCTCTTGATGGATTTCTCTCTCTCTAAAGTTATTCCTCTAGGATTAGCGTAGTGGAAGGCTTCATCTGATGATTTTGATCGAGTTTAGGGAAGAGTCTGATTTTAAGTGAGATTTTGATTTGGAATTTGTTTAGATTGAATTTTGAATTAAAATTAATGTAAAAATTTAATTTTGGATAATAGGCACTAAAGAATCTCCTATAAGTTAGTCGATCTATTCATTCAATGCTCCATGAAAGGTAAGTAATGAATCATCTTCTCGAGATATTCTATATTTATTCTGAAAATAAATAATTATTCTTTGAAATTATGCATGAATTATGAAATTATGTTTTGAAAGAAAAGTGCTTTTGAAATATTATGGTACGTCGATTTATGCACATGTTCAGTAAAAAATTATGATATATTATGATACAAAGTATTTTGATACAGATCGAATTTTTGCTCTCAGCCTAACTATGTTTTAGTGGGCCCCGCCAATGGGGATTATACGTTGGTACTTAGTGGACCCTGCTAGTGGGGGTTGTGCGCTGGTGTTTGTGGACCCTGCCAGTGGGGGTTGTGCGCTGGTGTTTGTGGACCCTGCCAATGGGGGTTGTGCGCTGGTATTCTGTGGACCCCGCCAATGGGGGTTAAACGTTGGTCATAGTCGAGGCTGTTGAGTTACGAATGTTTTGAATCGAATCAGATTATGATTATATTATATGTGAATATTTGAAAATATTGAATTTGTATTAAATCAGCATGAAATATATTTTTATGTTTATTTACAATATTGTTCTTAGAAATTATATAATATCTGAAATATCTAGTTGAGATATTTGTTACTTACTGGGCTGTCTAGCTCATTACCTTTCTTTCTATTTTTTTCAGATTCAGATAATTAATTACGAGCGTAGGAAGAAATATTGGGACAGAGCTTTTAGAGGCGAGATTTAGCATTGTCAACTTCATTGAACTTAGATCTATTATTTTATTTTTAGTAAAATTTTATTGGATGTAAGATATTTATTTTAATTACTTGAATTAAAGTTGAATAATAATTATTTGAATTTATTCCGCTGTGATGCATTGATATCGTGATAAGATGCCTTGCATGCTTATGGAGAGAGTTCTTCATAAGTATGCGGCGGTTGCCGCGACCTCCTGCTCGCGATCTCGGGCCGGGGGCGTGACAACTACGATGACAACCAAACTTTTATTCCCTGTAGTGCGGAGATGTCATTTCCGATTAAGAGAATATCATCCACGTACAAGATAAGGAATACAACAACTAGACCATTTGCCCATTTATAGATGCAGGGCTCTTCTCCATTCTTAATGAACCATACGTTTTGATCACCTTATCAAAATGCACATTCAACTCCGAGAAGTTTGCTTTAATCCATAAATAGATCTCTGAAGCTTGCACACCTTGGACTCATCTATGGATGTAAACCCCTCAGGTTGTATTATATACACCTTTTTGGTCAGCTTTCCATTCAGGAAAGCTATCTTTACATCCATTTATCAAATCTCATAATCCAGATGGGCAGCTATTGCAAGCATTATCCGAATAGATTTGAGCATTGCCACAGGGGAGAACATCTCATTATAGTCAATACCATAATGTTGACGATACCCCTTGGCAACCAGACGGGCTTTATAGGTCTCCACCTTTCCGTCTGTGCCCCTCTTCCTTTTGAAGATCCATTTACACCCAATGTATTTAATCCCTTCTGGTGGGTCAATCAATGTCCATACACCGTTGACCTTCATGGACTCCATTTCAAATTTCAGGGCTTCAAGCCATTTCTTGAAATCAGGTCTCTGCATTACATCCATATAGGTGATCGGATCCTCATCGTTCTCATCGAGTTCGATGGGATCACCATTCCGGACCAAGAAATCATAGTATCTGTCTGGTTGATGCGGTACTCTATCAGATTGCCTTAATGGTTCAGCTATTGGTGTCGGTCCTTGTACCTGTTGAACTTCATCAAGTTCAATCTTAGAGGCAACGGTTCCTTCACTAAGAAACTTCTTTTCTAAAAAGGTTGTCTTAAGGCTGACGGACACCTTTTGCTCATCATCATGGTAGAAAAAATATCCTTTGGTCTCTTTGGGGTATCCTATGAATGTGCATTTGTCAGACCTAGGTCCAAGTTTATCTATAACTAACCATTTGACATAGGCCGGGCACCCCCAAACCCTAAGGTGTGAAAGTGCTGGCTTACGCCCTATCCATATCTCATATGGAGTCTTAATTACAACTTACTTGGAACCCTATTTAATAGATAACAGACCGATTCGACTACATATTCCTAGAAGGATATCGACAAGCTGGCAAAGCTCATCATAGATCAGACTATGTCTAATAGAGTCCGATTTCTCCTTTCAGACACATCATTATGCTGTAGTGTTCCTGAAGGAGTTCATTGGGAGAGAATCCCATTCTCTCCTACATATGTGAGAAACTCACCAGAAAGGTATTGCCCTCCTCGGTTAGACCGAAGAGTTTTAATACTCTTCCCAATTTATTTTTCTACTTTACTTCAGAATCGTTTGAACATTTCAAATGAATCCAACTTATGTTTCATCAGATAGACATATTCAAATCTGGATAGATCATCCGTGAAAGTGATGAAGTAGAAATATCTACCTCTAGCACTTGTGCTCATGGGCCCACATACATCAGTATGTACTAGGCCCAAGAGCTCAGTAGCTCTCTCACCTTTTTCAGTAAAAGGTGATTTGGTTATTTTACCAAGAAGACAGGACTCAGAGGTTGGAAGTGATTCACAATCACTGACTTCGAGGATTCTCTCTTGAGTCAACCTATTTATCTTGTTCTTGTTTATATGACCTAGCTTATAGTGCCATAAGTAGATATCTGATATACTATCTAATCTAGGGTGCTTGCCAGTAGAATAGACTATGTTAACAGGTTGTAATAACATATGCACACCATTGTTCAAATGTTCACAAAAAATAATAACACCATTCATAATGATATTATAAACTTGTTTCTTTATTGAAATTTCATAATCATTTTTGGCCAGAAAGCCTACAGAAATAATATTTAAAAAGAAACTGAGATAGAAATGACAACCATTAATAACAACAGTATGGGACTCAAATATAAGTTTCAAGATTTCTAATGCTAAAACTGAAACTGGTCTTCCATCTCCAACGTTCAGGAACCTCTCACCTTGCTCAAATTTTCTACTGACCTACAACCCGTGCAACGAATTACAAATATGGTAAGGGCTACCGGTATCCAATACCCAGTCAATTATATCACAAATAGAAAAATTGTAAGGAGTTATCATATAAATATCTTGCCCAGCAATAGCTTGCTTCTTTCTTTGCCTGTTCGTGTCCCGAGAGGCAATGTACTGAGGATAATTCCTCTTTCAGTGCCCCCGCTTCTTGTAAAAGAAGCATTCAGTTTGACTCTTATCGGGCTTGATCTTTCTGGTCTGGCCCTGCACTGATGTCCCAGCCTGAACTTGCACCTTCTTCACTTTCTTCTTCTTGTTCTTCTTTCCTTTCTTAAAGAGTTGAGAACCAAAGACGAACCTCCTACTAAGTTCACCGACTCCTTGTGGAGTTGGTAATCCTTCTCAAAGTTCTGAAGCAACCCCAGTAACCCATGGTAGTTTACTTCAGGCTTTGTCATTCTATAATGAGTGAAGAATGGGAGATAAGACTTGGGCAGTGAGTTCAGTATTGCATCTTTCCCAAGCTGCTTATGCAAGGAAAAGTCGAGCTTACTCAAATACTCCATCAACTCGATCATGTACAATACATGATCAGTGACAAAAGCACTATCCCGCATTTTGGCGTTGAAGATGGCACAACTAGTCTTGTGCCTCTCCACGTCATCGGATGTGCCAAAGGCATCCTCCAACACTTGAAGCATGTCCTTTGGCTGAACCATCTCAAATCTGCGATTGAACTCGTTGCTCATGGCAGTTAGTATGATACAGCGCACCATGATCCGATCACTGAGCCACTTCTGATAAGTATCTCTGACTGTTCTACGTGCATTGGCAGCTGGCTCCTCAAGTGCAGGATCCATTATCACATATAGGATCCGTTCATACTCTAGGACTATCTTCAACTTTCGATACCAACTATCGAAGTTAGGTCCCACCAACTTATCATTGTCCAATAATGATCGGAGTGATAGGGAAGTGACCATATCTGCACAAAGAAAAATCATAATCTAATTAGTAATTGATTCATTAAACCTAAAGATTTGGATTTTAATCAAAAGATTTCTCTCACTATTTTATTCGAATTGATAGCCTCTACCTCTAATTTGAAAAATTACCCTAATTTCTTAGTGGGTATTAGAATCCACCTAGACTGCACACAAGTCCAACTTTGGTTGGCCAACCCATGTACATTTAAGGATAGGTTCATAACCAATTATTTCTCTAAATAATTTTTAATAATTTTAATTTTGCCCCAGTCCCTAATCAGTAGGCTTTGGCCTCCACTGAAAAGGTCTGGTTAGGTCCAACCATTAACGTGACCATACTTGGCCCATCTAGCTAATGAATGATTAGGCCCAACTTTGGTTGGCTAACCTAACCACCATTTAGAAAGATGCAGTCAAGAAATCATATTATGAATGATAATTCCATCAGCCGATAAGCACCTGGCCTTTGGGCCTCTAATGATTATCCAACTGATGGACCCATTATTATCCACTTAATGGGAGGCTATGATCTAGTTATCACCATAACTATTTCATTTTAAGGACCTAATAATTTTAGATGATTTAATTGATTTAGAGGAGAAGGTCAGATGACCCAGCTTATCATGATCCTCCCACTAGCTTCACCAAGTCAGCTTAAGCGAGACCATTAAAAGGGCTGGTCTAGGAGCACCTAATCAGTCACACTGATTTACCTAGCTGACATGGGTCAGCTCGAATAGTCAAGTGATCCAATCAAAATATAATTTCACCAAGAGATCAGGTAAGTTCAATCGGTGGGAGGGTCTGCCAAAGCTTGCCTTAGACACTATCAGAAATGGCCAGGTAAGCGGGCTGCCAATTAAAAATTATTGGTCTAGTTTATCTTAGACACCAACTGGTTTAATTAGTTTCGATTGGATCAACCTAACAGTTCATGCTAGACCGCTTAGTCAAGAATCAAATCCATTTGGTTCTCGTTAAAGACATGGACTTGACCAACTACAACTATTGTAATTGATCTAGAGAATCTTTGACCTAATCTAAGACAATAATTGATTAGATTTAGTCAATTCTCTAATTAAGTCCATCTTTAATCTAACCTTAGGTCTAACCCAATTAATGGACCTAATTCCCACTAACCCATTAACCCAATGTGTTATGGTTTGTGTCTTAGGTTCTTCAATTCACAGTCTTAGAACCTAATCAAACGACTTCTTAATTCTCAATTAAGTTTTGGGCTGAGAGTTGGGGTTCGACTTTTCAAAAATAATTTTCATGTTTGTAAAATATTTTTACAACATGATTCTACCAACCAAGTTGCATGTTTGATTCATAATCAAAATGCAAGTGAAATAAGCATGAAACTACTTTAGATCTAATCTAAACAGGTTCATGTAATTGAAACAATTTCAACTTTAAATTGCATAAATTTTTCAGATAAATATATGATGGTCGAGTCGGCTCTTTGCACAAAAATTATTAACAAAAAGATTTTATTTTAGATTTAAATACCTTTTAAATCTAATAAATCATAAATTTAATCTAGATCACATCTAACAAATTTATGATTAAAGATAGATCTATACGAACTAGGACAACCTTTGCACTATAAGGGATAAACCTTACAGCAGGGCAACCTACAGTTCGTGATTGATCTAAAAATTTTAATTTTAAATTTAACAATCAGGTTATAAGTTAGATCTAATTTAAGAAATAATCTAAGCATATATAAATAATCATGTAATAAACAACCTAGGTTCTGATACCAATTAAAGGAACCAAATCTAGGATTTCAGGGTTAGATCTTGAAACTTTTTCAAGATCAGGCAGTGAAAGACTAAAATAAATCAAATTTTATCTTATAAAATTAGAGAATCTCTAGATCTAAGATCCTATTATATGATTATTACATGGTATTTAAATCAAAAATTAAAATATAAAGAGCAAGAACTACATGTTGATTATATCAACATGTTTTTATACTACATCTAATGTATGTAAAATATAATAGATCAGATCTATTACCTTGCAAGTTAGATGTTCTAACTTTACTGATTTGGGCTTAAGGATGATGTTGTGAGCTACACATGCATCCGATCTCTAGGAGTCATCTACACGAGCCCACGAATCATGATCAGAAGTCCTGGTCCAGAAAATCAGCACAGTATGCTAGTACTATGCTGATCCTTCTTCGATGGTCGATCAGATATCTCCTTCTTCTTGATTTGGACTCTTCCAAAGATGAGAAGTAGGAGAAAGAGTTTTAGATGTGAGACACTCTCAGAAAAACTCACAGATGGAGGAAGGGAAGAGGTGAACTCAGCAACCCTAGAAGAAGACCCTCTTCTTCTTCTCTTTTCTCTAACCCAGACACTTAGTTTTGTGTCTATTATATCTTTACGCCCCAACACTCTTCCTCCTTGATTTTTACACACCCCAAAGGTCTCTCAATGGTCTATAATCCACATAAATTTTCAAAAAAAATTCTTCTTAAATCAAGAGATCTAAAGAATCTTTGTTTAAGTCAAATACCTAGTCAAAGAAAATCCAAACAGGGCAAGACAAGGGGTGCCCAACTCTTGCTGCCATGGACCACCAGCAAAGAGTGCACAATATATATCATAAACTTCACAAAAATTTCAAAAAAATTTTGGATAAAATCAGTGCCATAAGGAAAGAGTTTTGGTTTCCTAAAATTCTATCTCATAGAATTTGAAATCTAAACTAATTCCTACTTTGACTAGGTCCACAACTACATTCCATGTAAGAGAAAAAGAGTGAAAAGCTTTGGACATATGTGAAAACTTGGGAGTGAAGGTTTTGTCATACAAAATAAGAGAGAGTGGGCGTGGGGCTCTAAGGTGGCGCAAGGTGGAATCCTAGTCTTACTAGGGTTCAATCTATGACTTGTTCAAATTTGATTTCTCAAACCAAATCAAACCAAAATCAAATCAACTCAATTAAAATAAGTCTTAACCCAATTAAAAATCTAATTTAATCATATTAAATTAGATTTAAATTTAATTTAATTTTCTAATCGAATTAGAAATTAGGTTGATCCAAGTCCTAATTGAACTAGGACTAGTTTTTTCTTGCACTTGGCTTATCCAATAAACCAATTGAACTTGATCCAATCAAGCCCAAACCAAATTAAATTAAATCATATTCAATTAGACTTAATCTAAATCCATTGGCTTAATCAAATTAAGCCAATTAGTAATCAAATTGCTAATCGATCCTCCTGCAATACTTGCACTAGGTTAAATGTCAATCGTATTGATCGTTTAACCCTAGAATGATTCTTAATCGTTGATCAACCATCTGATCAGATCATGAACTCTAATGTGTGTGACCTCATAGATTCAAACTTAAATTGATAGTATAGAAATAAATTTCTATACCAATCGAAGTGATCATCTAGCAATGGTACCCGACGGTCGGATAGGTCGAATGTATAGAACAACATCCTTAGAACCCATGCGGATATAGTTTCCATATAATTCATCCCCTTGACCAAAATTCTTATAGGATACCTCAGAGTTCAACTGTCAACTCTGATCAGGTTGTCCACATTGTATTTCAAAATATCAAATCCATCTGATAGATTACCCTGGCCAAGATTTTGCTAAATTAAAATACAGCGACTCATTCTACTCTAACTCTTGGAGTGATCAATCTCATCTTGATTACACTCCAACTTTACAAGTACTTGACTATACCCAGAAGCCTTCCATCACTGAATTAAAAATTTAGTTAGTCCAATACCAAAGCACTGTGAGTTGCTTGCAAGTCACTGAGGCGATCTCAGGTCTAAGGGACATTTATACCTATAACCCATCAGAGACATTCTCGACAGTAAAATACTCTAGAGTTGGTCACGTTCAATGATGATGTATCTTTATATCTCACCTGTATGCTATACCAGTATCTCCATACTCCTTGGTTAAGAAGACAACCAACCCATATGGCCTACAGCGACCTATGCTCGATAGAAGCTGTCATCCTTATTAACAGTCTATCATTTGGTCGTGAACAGTTTTAAGGACTAATCGATAAATCTTCTCTTTATCGAACCTAAATGTCCTAAGAATTTCATCACAACAATGGAGTTCATTAGAAGATGAAAGCTTATGATGAAAATATCAAAAATATATTTTATTTATTAACAAGTCAATTACAATACAAGGTTGCTCAACCGTCAATAGACTGACGATTGGCTTTTGGGACATATTTTCCAACAAACGACACATCCCTCCCACTGATCTCACTTACCTGGCTAACATGCTAGATTATGTTTTGATTAGGTCACTAGTCGATTCGTGAAGACCCATGCCATTAAGGTGAATCAGTGTGACTGATTTTGGAGTCTTTAGACCAGCTTGTGTCTAATTCTTTACATGACTTGATGAAGTTAGTGGGAGGATTTGCAACTTGTAGGTCATCTTGTTCTTTTATTCTCAGATCAATGAAATTAAATCCTCTAAATTATTAGGTCCATAAAGTGATAAAGTTATCAAATAACTTGATCATTGCCTCCCATTAAGATACTTGATGATGAGTCTAGTATTTCAAATAGGCAATGGAGGCGCCACATGCCTGGTGTCTATTACATATTGAAATTATCATTTATTATATGACCATCATGATGTACCTTCAGATCAATGCTTAGGTTGGCCGAGCTACACTCGGGCCTGGATATCTGTTTGTTGGCTGCACTTGTTGTGTTATGTTAATGGTTGGACCTAATCAAAATTTTCAATGGAGGTGCCACACGCCTGCTGAAGGGATGCTTGGGGTAAAACTTATTGCTAGAAATTATTTAGAGAAATAATTGGTTAGGAACCTACCCATGGATGCATTAGGATTGGTCGAGCCATACTCGGGCCCGAATGTAGTTTGTGTGGATTCTAGTACCCATTAAGAAATTAGTGTAATTGCTCGAGTTG
This sequence comes from Elaeis guineensis, assembly GCF_000442705.2. Lineage (NCBI taxonomy): Eukaryota > Viridiplantae > Streptophyta > Magnoliopsida > Arecales > Arecaceae > Elaeis > Elaeis guineensis. The sequence goes on from NC_025994.2 coordinate 44,943,820, forward strand.
GAGCTAGAGGCTATCAATTCATAAAAATAGTGAAAGGATCTTTAGACTTAAGTCCTTATCTTCAGGATTAAAAATAATTCATATACTAATAGGCTAATGTCTTTCCTTTCAGTTATGGCCAACACAATATCCCTCCATATGCTGTTGGATAGCGACAAGCTCATCGACCCAACTTCGATAGTTGGTATCGAAAGTTGAAGATCGTCTTGGAGCATGAGAAAATTTTTAAATCCTTACGAATGAAGCACCTGAAGAACCTGCAGCCAATGCTCCTCGTGCTGTGAGAGCACTTATATGAAGTGACTTAATGACCACACGACTGTGCGTTATGTGATGAGGGCAGCTATGAATGACGAACTTAGTCATAAGTTTGTGGATGCGTAGCTAGAGAAGATCATTCAAATATTGAATGAGTCCTTCAGCACCCCTAAGGATGCGAAGAGATATAAAACCTCTTACGTAGTGTTCAATACCCATATGCGAGGGGAGGCTTCATGAAGCAAAAATTTAGTGCAAGGGCAAAATGATAATTTTAAAATTTTTTCAAAATTACTATTTTACAGTGAAATAATTAATTAATCTCATTAATTAATACTAGTTAACCCTACACTAGGATCTAAATATGATACAACAGCATGCATTTAAATTTGAAATTCAAATTTGAAACAGTAAACTTTTTACTGTACTGTGTTCAGAACACATCACCTTTTGCGGGTAGTCAATCACCGTAATCTGATCACCGTCGGGGGCTCTGATCATCACGTCACAGCCACACTAGTGTCTGGCCTCTGCGGATCATCCACACAAAACTCCCGTCTGATCGGCTCCTCACGAATGCTAGTTCGTGATTTCACCCTTTTGATGGCTGATGTTGATCGAACTCCTTCGATCGATGTGTGCCGACTCCTCGGATACTCTGGATCATCTGCACGATTGGTTGAGAGGTTGATGGATCTCTCCCTGAAATTTGGTAGACTCACGACACTCGTGGCACACCAATCTCACTTCCCGAACCCTTGGTAGAAACCCTAGGGTACACACCAAAAACCCTGCACCCAATTTTCTTTCTTTTCTTTCTTTTTCTCTCGGAAGGTTTTGGACCTTCACCTCATGCACAAGGCTTCCTCATGCCTTAGTTTCTTTCTCAAAATTTTTCTACGCACGCCCCAGCTCCCTATCTCTTTTAAAACAGTTCAAAACGTGTCTTATCCACGTGAGAAGATAAAGACAAGTGGTTACACATCTGAATTCAAATCAAATTTGAATTCAAACTAAAACCAACTCATCCCTATCCACTTGTGATGTGAGAAGAGGAGGGCGTGGACTCTTTGTGCATGGAAAAGTTTCAAGAGAAACTTTTTCTCGTGTGAATTATGTGGCGCACAAGATGGATAAGCTTGAAGGCAAAAGAGATAAGTTATCCATTCAAATTCAAACATGCTTTGAATTTGAATGGTTAACTAATCAGCTTTATCCATCCATATGGTGCACAAAAGTGGTGTGAGAAGGGATTTGCATGAGAAAAAATTCATGAGATATTTTTTCTCGTGAATTCAAATGGGTGCAGAGATTTAAGGTGGTGCAGGGATTCAAATTCGAATGGTGGTTTGATCTTAATTGAACCAACCTAATCAAAATAGGTTAAGCACAATTAGACTAAATTAAATCCAACTTAATTAGGCTTAATTAGGCTCAATAAAATCTTAATCAAATCAAAAATTGACTAAGCCCAACCCCTGATCAAATCAGGGACCAAACCATCTCGACGATTAGGTCAACTCTTAACCTAATCGGGTCAAACCCAACTGAATCCAATTCAATTGGACTTGATCCAAAAATAATTACTCAATCAAATTGAGTTAATTAATGATCAAATCACTAATAAAACCTTTCATAATTATTGAGTCTAAATCTGATGGACAATCGGGTATCAAAGTCCATCAATATGAAACCTTGATCGAAGAGTTCAAATTTCAAATTCAAAATTTGAAATTCAAAATTTTGACCCTGATACCCAAAATGTATGGAACTCATGATCAGAGAATCTTAATTCTCAATCATAGAGTCCCAAACACATAAGACTCATAATCAGCCATCAGATCAGAAAGGAACCTCTAATGTGTGTGACCCCGCAGGTTTGAACCTAAGCCGGTAGCACAGGAACCAATTCCTGTACTAATCGAAGTGACCATCTAGCAATGGTACCCGACGATTGGATAGGTCGAATAGTCACAATCACAACATTCAGAACCTATGTGAATATGGTTACTGTATAATTCATCCCTTTTGACCCCTGTATTTAGGATGACTCAGGGTTAAACTGTCAACCCTGATGAGATCATCTGAATCGTGCTCAACTCAATTAGTCCTGTGACTCCTCACTAGGACTACCCTGGTCAAGATTTTGCTAAATTGAAATACGACTGTACATAGCTCCTAAACTGGAGTGGTCAATCCCATCTTGACACATGCACCGACAAGTCAAGTACTTGACTACACCCAGCAGCCTTCCGTCACTGAATTAAAAATTCAGGTAGTCCAGTGCCTAAGTGCAGTGAGTTGCTTGCAAGTCACCGTGACGGTCTCAGGTCGGAGGGACATTTATACCCATATCCCATCGGAGCAAATCTTGACAGCAGAAATAGCTCCGAAGTCGGTCACGTTCAGTGCAGATGTACCATTATATTTCACCTGTATGCCATACCAGTGTCTCCACACTCCTTGGTTATGAGGACAACCAACCCATATGGCATACAACGACCTATGCTCGATAAACGTTATCGTCCTTGGTAACAACGTATCATTTGGTCACGAACAGGTTTAAGGACTAAGCGACAAATCCTCCTTTGTCGAGTCTAAATAGTCCTAAAGACTTCACCACAACACAGGAGTTCATTAGAAGATGAAACATTTGTGATGAAAAAATGCCAAAATAACTTTTATTTTTTTATAATTCATGTACTAATACAAAAGGAGTACAACTGTCAACAGACTGATGATTGACTTTGGGATACTATTCTCAACAATCTCCCACTTGGCCTAAAGCCAATCGATGCAGTATCTAATACCCATCTTCGACTTGTAGTCGTTGAACTCCTTCACCGCAATGGCTTTAGTGAATGGGTCGGCCAGGTTCTCCTTCCCGTTGATCTTCTGAAGGTCGACATCACCTCTATCCACAATCTCCCGGATGAGATGGTAGCGGTGCAGAATATGCTTCGTCTGCTGGTGTGCCTTCGGTTCCTTCGCTTGAGCAATGGCTCCAGAGCTGTCACAGTAGAGCAAAACTGGACCAACAAGGGAGGGTGCTACTCTGAGCTTGGTGATGAATTTCCTCAGCCACACCGCTTCTTTGGCAGCATCTAATGCAGCAATATACTCTGCCTCGCATACTGAATCAGTCACAGTGTGCTGCTTGAAACTCTTTCAGAAGACAGCCCCACCATTAAGGGTAAAAATAAATCCTGACACACTCTTGCTGTCATCGCGATCAGACTGGAAACTAGAGTCTGTAAACCCTATAAGTCTCAAGTCTGATTCATCATATACAAGCCACTGGTCCTTAGTATTTCTTAAATACTTCAGGATGGTTTTAACAACCTTCTAGTGATTCTCCCCAGGATCAGATTGGTATCTACTCACTACCCTTAGTGAGTATGCCACATCTGATCGTGTACATGTCATGGCGTACATGATAGATCCCACTGTCGAAGCATATGGAATCCTACCCATACGCTCTCTCTCTTGAGGTATTGTCGGACAATTCCTTTTTGAGAGAGAAATTTCATGGCCTATCGGTAGATAGCCTTTCTTGGAATTCTTCATGCTGAATCTTTTCTGCATAGTATCAATGTACGTGGACTGGGATAAGCCAAGCAACATTTTGGATCTATCCCTATAGATCCTCATCCCTAGGATGTAGGAAGCTTCTGCCAGATCCTTCATGGAGAACTGTGACGATAGCCAAATCTTTATTCCCTATAATGCAGGGACATCATTCCCGATTAAGAGAATGTCATCCACATACAATACAAGAAATACTACTACTGGATCATTAGCCCACTTATAAATGCAGGGCTCTTCTCCATTCTTAACGAAGCCATACATTTTGATTGTCCTATCAAAACGTATGTTCTAACTCCGAGATGCCTGATTAAGTCCATAAATGGATCTTTGTAGCTTGCATACCTTAGACTCATCTGTGGATGTGAACCCTTCACGTTGTATCATATACACCTCTTCATCCAGCTCTCTATTTAGGAAAGATGTCTTCACATCCATCTGCCAGATTTCATAGTCTAGATGGGCAGCTATCGCAAGCATAATCCGAATGGATTTGAGCATTGCCATAGGAGAAAATATTTCGTCATAGTCTATACCATAACGTTGACGATATCCCTTGGCAACCAGACGGGCTTTATAGGTCTCCACCTTTCCATCTGCGCCCCTCTTCCTCTTGAAGACCCACTTACACCCTATGGGTTTCACTCCTTCGGGTGAGTCAACCAATGTCCACACATCGTTGACCTTCATGGACTCCATTTCGGATTTCATGGCCTCTAGCCATTTCTCAGAGTCAGGTCTCTACATTGCATCCATGTAGGTGATCAGATCCTCATCATTTTCATCAAGTTCAATAGGATCGCCATCCCGGACCAAGAAACCATAGTATCTGTCCGGTTGATGTGGTACTCTACCAAACCGCCTTAAGGGTACATAATCAATGAGCTCTAGATCTGATCTAATCAAATCCGATTCAGGTTCAGTAACGTGTCGGATTTTCCACCTGTCGAACTTCGTCAAGTTCGACCTTAGAGGCAACAGTTTCTTCACTAAGGAACTCCTTTTCTAAAAAGATTGCTTTAAGACTGACAAACACCTTTTGCTCATCAGTAAGGTAGAAATAATATCCTTTGGTCTCTTTTGGGTACCCTATAAAATTACACTTGTCAGACCTAGGTCCAAGCTTGTCTGTAATTAAACGTTTAACATAAGCCGGACACCCCCAAACCCTAAGGTGCGAGAGTACTGGCTTACGTCCTATCCATATCTCATATGGCATTTTGGCTACAGACTTACTCGAAACTCTATTTAGAAGGTAACAAGTCGATTCGAGCGCATATCCCCAGAGGGAGATCGACAGACCAGCAAACCCCATCATGGATCGAACCATGTCCAATAAGGTCCGATTCCTCCTTTCAGACACACCATTATGCTGTGGTGTTCCAGGAGGAGTCCACTGAGAGAGAATCCCATTCTCTCCTAGATACGTCAGAAACTCATTAGAAAGGTATTCACCTCCTCGATCAGATCGAAGAATTTTAATACACTTCCCAGTTTATTTTTCTATCTCATTTCGAAATAGTTTGAACATTTCAAACGACTCCGACTTATGCTTCATTAAGTGGACATACCCATACCTCGATAGGTCGTCTGTGAAGGTTATGAAGTAGAAATATCCAACTCTTGCACTTGAGCTCATAGGTCCACATACATCAGAATGTACCAGACCCAAGAGTTCACTGGCTCGCTCACCTTTTCCAGTAAAATGTCACTTAGTCATATTTTCAAGAAGACAAGACTCACAGGTTGGAAGTGATTCACAATCATCAAGTTCAAGAATTCCTTCTTGAGCCAACCTGTTTATCCTGTTCTTATTGATATGACCTAGCCTACAGTGCCAAAGGTAGACTTTTGACACATTATCTATTCTAGGGCGTTTACCAAAGTTTTGAACCACATTAACAGGCTGTGATAGTAAGTAAATTCTATTATTTAATTGTCCAACAAACATTGTAACACCATTCAAAATGATATTGCAAATATTTCTTTTTATTAAAAAATCATAATCGTACATGGCCAAAAGGCCTACAGAAATAATATTTAATAAAAAGCTTGGACAATAGTGATATTCACTCAGAATTATATTACGAGAATTGATTACAAGACTCATGATTCCTAAAGCTAGAACTGGAACTTTGCTTCCATCTCAAACGTTCAGAAATCTCTCGCCTTCATCAAATCTCCTACTAACCTGCAGACCCTGCATCGAATTATAAATATGATAAGGGCTTCCGGTATCCAATACCCAGGCAGTAGTATCATAAATGGAAAAGTTGCAAGGAGTTATCATATAATTATCTTGCTTCTTCTTCGGCCTGTTCGGATCCAGGGAGGCAATGTATTGAGGACAGTTCCTTTTCAATGCCCCTGCTTCTTGCAAAAGAAGCACTTCGCCTGGCTCTGGTCGGGCTTGCGCTTCTTGATCTGACCCTATGCAACCATCCCAGCATGAGGCTGCACCTTCTTGTTCTTCTTCTTCTTGTTCTTCTTCCCCTTCTCAAAGGGTCGACGATGAGAAGGAGACCCTCCCACTACATTCATCGACTCCTTATGGAGCTGGTGATCCTTCTCAAAGTTCTGCAGCAACCCTAACAACCCATGGTAGTTTACTGCAGGCTTTGTCATTCGAAAATGAGTAAGGAATGGGAGGAAGGACTTGGGCAAGGAATTAAGGATCGTATCCTTACTGAGCTGCTCGTGCAGAGGAAAATCCAATTTGCTTAGGCGCTCAATCGTCTCGATCATGTACAATATATGATCAGTGACTGAGGCCCCATCCCTCATCCGAGCATTGAAAATGGCATAACTAGTTTTGTGCCTTTCAACATCATCAGGCATGCCAAAGGAGTCGTTCAACATTTGAAGCATCTCCTGTGGCTGGGCATTCTCAAACCTGTGGCTGAACTCATCATTCATTGCTGCCAGCATAATACATCGGATGGTGGTGCGATCATTGAGCCACTTCTGGTAAGTGTCTCGGATTGCCTTACTAGCGTTTGGAGCTGGCTCCTCAGGTGCTGGATCCGTTACTACATAAAGGATCCACTAATGCTCAAGGATTATTTTTAATTTTCAATACCAGCTATCGAAATTTGGTCCCATGAGCTTGTCATTATCTAATAATGACCGAAGCGACAGGGTAGTGGCCATAGCTATATAAAGAAAAACCAGACCTCTATTAGTACATCAATTAATACTAAAGATTTGGACTTTAGTCTAAAGTTTTTTCCAATATTTTTATGAACTGGTAGCCTCAACCTCCAATTCAAGAAATTACTTTAATTCCTTAATGGGTACTAGAATCCACACAGACTACACACGAGCCCAACTTTGGTTGGTCAACCCATGTGCATCTATGGGTAGGTTCTTAACCAGTTGTTTCTCTAAATAACTTCTAGTAATTGATTTTGCCCCAGAACCTAATCAGTAGGCTTTGGCCTCCACTGAAAAGATCTGGTTAGGTCCAACCATTAACATGACTTAATTTGGTGAATCAGACCAATAAATGATCAGGCCCGACTTCGGCCGGCCAACCTAACCACCATCAGAAAGACTCAACCAAATTATCATATTATGAATGATAATTCCATTAGCCAATGAGCACCAGGCCTTTGGGCCTCCAATGATCATTGAACTAAAGGACTCATTATCACTCACTTAATGGGAGGCATTGACTTAGTTATTATTATGACTTAATCATTTTAGGGACCTAATAATTTTTTAGGATTTTATTAAAGGATAGTAGAGAAGAAATCATCCAGCCAATTTCAATCCTCCCACTGACTTTACCAAGTCAGATTAAAAAAAAGATTTAATTAAAGCTGGCATTAAGAGCACCTAAATCAGTCACACTGATTTACCTAATGACATGAGTGAGCTCTAATCACCAAGTGATCTAATCAAAATCTAACTTACCAGATTGGCCAGGTAAGTGAGATCAGTGGTGGGGATTTGTCATTAACTCGTCAATGATCGAATCAATGCGAGTAGCTCCTGCTTAAGAACCACTGGTCAAAACTGCCGAACTTACCTTAGACACCAACCGGTTCATTAGTTTTAATTTTGATCAACTTAGTAAATAGGGCTCCACTGCATAGCCATGAATTAAGTCCATCTTGGTCTAGTTAAAGACATGGACCCATTCAACTACAACTATTGAAGTTGAGTCTAGAGTATCCTTGACCTAATCTAATTCAACTTTTGATTAGATTTGACCAATTACTCTATTTAGTCCATTTTTAAGCTAACCTTAGGTCTAACCCAATTATGGACCTAATTCATCTAACCCATTGATCCACAAGTTTATGCAATTGTCTTAGGTCTTAATTCATAATTCTAGACCTACTAGACAACACTTAATTCTTTCAATTAAGTACTTGGGCTGATGGGTCAGGGTTTGACATTTCAAAAATAATTTTCAAATTTTGAAAGATTTTATTTTTTGTTCACCAAATGTGTTGACTCATTTCACAAATGGGTCAGCACAATTCATAAACAACAATCCTATTGCTCATTTCATAATAGAAAATAACTCAAAATAAATCATAAATTTTTTTTAGATCTAATCTAACACATTCATGATAAATTTTATAATTAAGTCCTTTCGCTACTTCATCGATATGGATATAATTGCATCGGCACCCCTACCGCCATAGGAGACCCCATCGAATGGGAAGAGAGGACCTTTAAACCCTACTTTTCTCCTATGATCGGATGGCCATGGCAACCAACCCAATTAGATTACTTGCTACTGGATCAAGTATATCTAAATATACCAATTTCAAAATTTAAATTTTGAATTTCAAATTTTAGATTTTAAATTTTAAATTTTAAATTCAAATTTTAAATTTAAGATTTCAATCAAATTTTAAATTTCAAATTTCAATCTTTGAATTTTAAATTTTGAATTTCAATTTCAAATTTCAAATTTCAAATTTCAAATTTCAAATTTCAAATTTCAAATTTCAAATTTGAGATTCAACCAAATTTTAAATTTCAAATTTCAATCTTTGAATTTTAAATTTTGAATTTTGAATTTCAAATTTCAAATTTGAATTTCAAATTCAATTTAAAATTTTAAACAAATTCAAATTTCAAATTTTAAATTTAAATTTCAAAATTCAAAATTCAAATTTCAAAATTTAAATTTTAAATTTCAAATTTCAAATTGAAACTTATAGATTACACCTTAATCTATGCATGTATAGTATATCATATTCTAGAACCATGCTCTATACCATTTGAAGCAAAAATCAGTGCAGGGGCAAAATGATAATTTTAAAACTTTTCAAAATTACTATTTTACAGTGAAATTATTAATTAATCTCATTAATTAATACTAGTTAACCCTACACTAGGATCTAAATATGATACAACAGTATGTATTTAAATTTAAAATTCAAATTTGAAACAGTAAACTTTTATTGTACTGTGTTCAGAACACATCACCTTTTGCGGTAGTCGATCACCGCAATCTGATTACCGTCGAGGGGCTCTGATCATCACGTCGCAGTCACACTAGTGTCTGGCCTCTGTGGATCATCCACACGAAGCTCCCGTCTGATCGGCTCCTCACGAATGCTAGTTCGTGATTTCACCCTTTTGATGGCTGATGTTGATCAAACTCCTTCGATCGATGTGTACCGACTCCTTGGATGCTTCGGATCATCTGGCATGATTGGTTGAGAGGCTGATGGATCTCTCCCTAAATTTGGTGGACTCACGACACTCGTGGCACACCAATCTCACTTCCCGAACCCTAGGTAGAAACCTTAGGGTACACACCAAAAACCCTGCGCCCAATTTTCTTTCTTTTCTTTCTTTTTTTCTCTCAGAAGGTTTTAGACCTTCACCTTATGCACAAGGCTTCCTCACGCCCCACTTTCTTTCTTCAAAATTTTTT